>NW_026063193.1:0-27500 GCF_024362695.1 Pectinophora gossypiella
TAACCTAACCTAACCTAACCTAACCTAACCTAACCTAACCTAACCTAACCTAACCTAACCTAACCTAACCTAACCTAACCTAACCTAACCTAACCTAACCTAACCTAACCTAACCTAACCTAACCTAACCTAACCTAACCTAACCTAACCTAACCTAACCTAACCTAACCTAACCTAACCTAACCTAACCTAACCTAACCTAACCTAACCTAACCTAACCTAACCTAACCTAACCTAACCTAACCTAACCTAACCTAACCTAACCTAACCTAACCTAACCTAACCTAACCTAACCTAACCTAACCTAACCTAACCTAACCTAACCTAACCTAACCTAACCTAACCTAACCTAACCTAACCTAACCTAACCTAACCTAACCTAACCTAACCTAACCTAACCTAACCTAACCTAACCTAACCTAACCTAACCTAACCTAACCTAACCTAACCTAACCTAACCTAACCTAACCTAACCTAACCTAACCTAACCTAACCTAACCTAACCTAACCTAACCTAACCTAACCTAACCTAACCTAACCTAACCTAACCTAACCTAACCTAACCTAACCTAACCTAACCTAACCTAACCTAACCTAACCTAACCTAACCTAACCTAACCTAACCTAACCTAACCTAACCTAACCTAACCTAACCTAACCTAACCTAACCTAACCTAACCTAACCTAACCTAACCTAACCTAACCTAACCTAACCTAACCTAACCTAACCTAACCTAACCTAACCTAACCTAACCTAACCTAACCTAACCTAACCTAACCTAACCTAACCTAACCTAACCTAACCTAACCTAACCTAACCTAACCTAACCTAACCTAACCTAACCTAACCTAACCTAACCTAACCTAACCTAACCTAACCTAACCTAACCTAACCTAACCTAACCTAACCTAACCTAACCTAACCTAACCTAACCTAACCTAACCTAACCTAACCTAACCTAACCTAACCTAACCTAACCTAACCTAACCTAACCTAACCTAACCTAACCTAACCTAACCTAACCTAACCTAACCTAACCTAACCTAACCTAACCTAACCTAACCTAACCTAACCTAACCTAACCTAACCTAACCTAACCTAACCTAACCTAACCTAACCTAACCTAACCTAACCTAACCTAACCTAACCTAACCTAACCTAACCTAACCTAACCTAACCTAACCTAACCTAACCTAACCTAACCTAACCTAACCTAACCTAACCTAACCTAACCTAACCTAACCTAACCTAACCTAACCTAACCTAACCTAACCTAACCTAACCTAACCTAACCTAACCTAACCTAACCTAACCTAACCTAACCTAACCTAACCTAACCTAACCTAACCTAACCTAACCTAACCTAACCTAACCTAACCTAACCTAACCTAACCTAACCTAACCTAACCTAACCTAACCTAACCTAACCTAACCTAACCTAACCTAACCTAACCTAACCTAACCTAACCTAACCTAACCTAACCTAACCTAACCTAACCTAACCTAACCTAACCTAACCTAACCTAACCTAACCTAACCTAACCTAACCTAACCTAACCTAACCTAACCTAACCTAACCTAACCTAACCTAACCTAACCTAACCTAACCTAACCTAACCTAACCTAACCTAACCTAACCTAACCTAACCTAACCTAACCTAACCTAACCTAACCTAACCTAACCTAACCTAACCTAACCTAACCTAACCTAACCTAACCTAACCTAACCTAACCTAACCTAACCTAACCTAACCTAACCTAACCTAACCTAACCTAACCTAACCTAACCTAACCTAACCTAACCTAACCTAACCTAACCTAACCTAACCTAACCTAACCTAACCTAACCTAACCTAACCTAACCTAACCTAACCTAACCTAACCTAACCTAACCTAACCTAACCTAACCTAACCTAACCTAACCTAACCTAACCTAACCTAACCTAACCTAACCTAACCTAACCTAACCTAACCTAACCTAACCTAACCTAACCTAACCTAACCTAACCTAACCTAACCTAACCTAACCTAACCTAACCTAACCTAACCTAACCTAACCTAACCTAACCTAACCTAACCTAACCTAACCTAACCTAACCTAACCTAACCTAACCTAACCTAACCTAACCTAACCTAACCTAACCTAACCTAACCTAACCTAACCTAACCTAACCTAACCTAACCTAACCTAACCTAACCTAACCTAACCTAACCTAACCTAACCTAACCTAACCTAACCTAACCTAACCTAACCTAACCTAACCTAACCTAACCTAACCTAACCTAACCTAACCTAACCTAACCTAACCTAACCTAACCTAACCTAACCTAACCTAACCTAACCTAACCTAACCTAACCTAACCTAACCTAACCTAACCTAACCTAACCTAACCTAACCTAACCTAACCTAACCTAACCTAACCTAACCTAACCTAACCTAACCTAACCTAACCTAACCTAACCTAACCTAACCTAACCTAACCTAACCTAACCTAACCTAACCTAACCTAACCTAACCTAACCTAACCTAACCTAACCTAACCTAACCTAACCTAACCTAACCTAACCTAACCTAACCTAACCTAACCTAACCTAACCTAACCTAACCTAACCTAACCTAACCTAACCTAACCTAACCTAACCTAACCTAACCTAACCTAACCTAACCTAACCTAACCTAACCTAACCTAACCTAACCTAACCTAACCTAACCTAACCTAACCTAACCTAACCTAACCTAACCTAACCTAACCTAACCTAACCTAACCTAACCTAACCTAACCTAACCTAACCTAACCTAACCTAACCTAACCTAACCTAACCTAACCTAACCTAACCTAACCTAACCTAACCTAACCTAACCTAACCTAACCTAACCTAACCTAACCTAACCTAACCTAACCTAACCTAACCTAACCTAACCTAACCTAACCTAACCTAACCTAACCTAACCTAACCTAACCTAACCTAACCTAACCTAACCTAACCTAACCTAACCTAACCTAACCTAACCTAACCTAACCTAACCTAACCTAACCTAACCTAACCTAACCTAACCTAACCTAACCTAACCTAACCTAACCTAACCTAACCTAACCTAACCTAACCTAACCTAACCTAACCTAACCTAACCTAACCTAACCTAACCTAACCTAACCTAACCTAACCTAACCTAACCTAACCTAACCTAACCTAACCTAACCTAACCTAACCTAACCTAACCTAACCTAACCTAACCTAACCTAACCTAACCTAACCTAACCTAACCTAACCTAACCTAACCTAACCTAACCTAACCTAACCTAACCTAACCTAACCTAACCTAACCTAACCTAACCTAACCTAACCTAACCTAACCTAACCTAACCTAACCTAACCTAACCTAACCTAACCTAACCTAACCTAACCTAACCTAACCTAACCTAACCTAACCTAACCTAACCTAACCTAACCTAACCTAACCTAACCTAACCTAACCTAACCTAACCTAACCTAACCTAACCTAACCTAACCTAACCTAACCTAACCTAACCTAACCTAACCTAACCTAACCTAACCTAACCTAACCTAACCTAACCTAACCTAACCTAACCTAACCTAACCTAACCTAACCTAACCTAACCTAACCTAACCTAACCTAACCTAACCTAACCTAACCTAACCTAACCTAACCTAACCTAACCTAACCTAACCTAACCTAACCTAACCTAACCTAACCTAACCTAACCTAACCTAACCTAACCTAACCTAACCTAACCTAACCTAACCTAACCTAACCTAACCTAACCTAACCTAACCTAACCTAACCTAACCTAACCTAACCTAACCTAACCTAACCTAACCTAACCTAACCTAACCTAACCTAACCTAACCTAACCTAACCTAACCTAACCTAACCTAACCTAACCTAACCTAACCTAACCTAACCTAACCTAACCTAACCTAACCTAACCTAACCTAACCTAACCTAACCTAACCTAACCTAACCTAACCTAACCTAACCTAACCTAACCTAACCTAACCTAACCTAACCTAACCTAACCTAACCTAACCTAACTAACCTAACCTAACCTAACCTAACCTAACCTAACCTAACCTAACCTAACCTAACCTAACCTAACCTAACCTAACCTAACCTAACCTAACCTAACCTAACCTAACCTAACCTAACCTAACCTAACCTAACCTAACCTAACCTAACCTAACCTAACCTAACCTAACCTAACCTAACCTAACCTAACCTAACCTAACCTAACCTAACCTAACCTAACCTAACCTAACCTAACCTAACCTAACCTAACCTAACCTAACCTAACCTAACCTAACCTAACCTAACCTAACCTAACCTAACCTAACCTAACCTAACCTAACCTAACCTAACCTAACCTAACCTAACCTAACCTAACCTAACCTAACCTAACCTAACCTAACCTAACCTAACCTAACCTAACCTAACCTAACCTAACCTAACCTAACCTAACCTAACCTAACCTAACCTAACCTAACCTAACCTAACCTAACCTAACCTAACCTAACCTAACCTAACCTAACCTAACCTAACCTAACCTAACCTAACCTAACCTAACCTAACCTAACCTAACCTAACCTAACCTAACCTAACCTAACCTAACCTAACCTAACCTAACCTAACCTAACCTAACCTAACCTAACCTAACCTAACCTAACCTAACCTAACCTAACCTAACCTAACCTAACCTAACCTAACCTAACCTAACCTAACCTAACCTAACCTAACCTAACCTAACCTAACCTAACCTAACCTAACCTAACCTAACCTAACCTAACCTAACCTAACCTAACCTAACCTAACCTAACCTAACCTAACCTAACCTAACCTAACCTAACCTAACCTAACCTAACCTAACCTAACCTAACCTAACCTAACCTAACCTAACCTAACCTAACCTAACCTAACCTAACCTAACCTAACCTAACCTAACCTAACCTAACCTAACCTAACCTAACCTAACCTAACCTAACCTAACCTAACCTAACCTAACCTAACCTAACCTAACCTAACCTAACCTAACCTAACCTAACCTAACCTAACCTAACCTAACCTAACCTAACCTAACCTAACCTAACCTAACCTAACCTAACCTAACCTAACCTAACCTAACCTAACCTAACCTAACCTAACCTAACCTAACCTAACCTAACCTAACCTAACCTAACCTAACCTAACCTAACCTAACCTAACCTAACCTAACCTAACCTAACCTAACCTAACCTAACCTAACCTAACCTAACCTAACCTAACCTAACCTAACCTAACCTAACCTAACCTAACCTAACCTAACCTAACCTAACCTAACCTAACCTAACCTAACCTAACCTAACCTAACCTAACCTAACCTAACCTAACCTAACCTAACCTAACCTAACCTAACCTAACCTAACCTAACCTAACCTAACCTAACCTAACCTAACCTAACCTAACCTAACCTAACCTAACCTAACCTAACCTAACCTAACCTAACCTAACCTAACCTAACCTAACCTAACCTAACCTAACCTAACCTAACCTAACCTAACCTAACCTAACCTAACCTAACCTAACCTAACCTAACCTAACCTAACCTAACCTAACCTAACCTAACCTAACCTAACCTAACCTAACCTAACCTAACCTAACCTAACCTAACCTAACCTAACCTAACCTAACCTAACCTAACCTAACCTAACCTAACCTAACCTAACCTAACCTAACCTAACCTAACCTAACCTAACCTAACCTAACCTAACCTAACCTAACCTAACCTAACCTAACCTAACCTAACCTAACCTAACCTAACCTAACCTAACCTAACCTAACCTAACCTAACCTAACCTAACCTAACCTAACCTAACCTAACCTAACCTAACCTAACCTAACCTAACCTAACCTAACCTAACCTAACCTAACCTAACCTAACCTAACCTAACCTAACCTAACCTAACCTAACCTAACCTAACCTAACCTAACCTAACCTAACCTAACCTAACCTAACCTAACCTAACCTAACCTAACCTAACCTAACCTAACCTAACCTAACCTAACCTAACCTAACCTAACCTAACCTAACCTAACCTAACCTAACCTAACCTAACCTAACCTAACCTAACCTAACCTAACCTAACCTAACCTAACCTAACCTAACCTAACCTAACCTAACCTAACCTAACCTAACCTAACCTAACCTAACCTAACCTAACCTAACCTAACCTAACCTAACCTAACCTAACCTAACCTAACCTAACCTAACCTAACCTAACCTAACCTAACCTAACCTAACCTAACCTAACCTAACCTAACCTAACCTAACCTAACCTAACCTAACCTAACCTAACCTAACCTAACCTAACCTAACCTAACCTAACCTAACCTAACCTAACCTAACCTAACCTAACCTAACCTAACCTAACCTAACCTAACCTAACCTAACCTAACCTAACCTAACCTAACCTAACCTAACCTAACCTAACCTAACCTAACCTAACCTAACCTAACCTAACCTAACCTAACCTAACCTAACCTAACCTAACCTAACCTAACCTAACCTAACCTAACCTAACCTAACCTAACCTAACCTAACCTAACCTAACCTAACCTAACCTAACCTAACCTAACCTAACCTAACCTAACCTAACCTAACCTAACCTAACCTAACCTAACCTAACCTAACCTAACCTAACCTAACCTAACCTAACCTAACCTAACCTAACCTAACCTAACCTAACCTAACCTAACCTAACCTAACCTAACCTAACCTAACCTAACCTAACCTAACCTAACCTAACCTAACCTAACCTAACCTAACCTAACCTAACCTAACCTAACCTAACCTAACCTAACCTAACCTAACCTAACCTAACCTAACCTAACCTAACCTAACCTAACCTAACCTAACCTAACCTAACCTAACCTAACCTAACCTAACCTAACCTAACCTAACCTAACCTAACCTAACCTAACCTAACCTAACCTAACCTAACCTAACCTAACCTAACCTAACCTAACCTAACCTAACCTAACCTAACCTAACCTAACCTAACCTAACCTAACCTAACCTAACCTAACCTAACCTAACCTAACCTAACCTAACCTAACCTAACCTAACCTAACCTAACCTAACCTAACCTAACCTAACCTAACCTAACCTAACCTAACCTAACCTAACCTAACCTAACCTAACCTAACCTAACCTAACCTAACCTAACCTAACCTAACCTAACCTAACCTAACCTAACCTAACCTAACCTAACCTAACCTAACCTAACCTAACCTAACCTAACCTAACCTAACCTAACCTAACCTAACCTAACCTAACCTAACCTAACCTAACCTAACCTAACCTAACCTAACCTAACCTAACCTAACCTAACCTAACCTAACCTAACCTAACCTAACCTAACCTAACCTAACCTAACCTAACCTAACCTAACCTAACCTAACCTAACCTAACCTAACCTAACCTAACCTAACCTAACCTAACCTAACCTAACCTAACCTAACCTAACCTAACCTAACCTAACCTAACCTAACCTAACCTAACCTAACCTAACCTAACCTAACCTAACCTAACCTAACCTAACCTAACCTAACCTAACCTAACCTAACCTAACCTAACCTAACCTAACCTAACCTAACCTAACCTAACCTAACCTAACCTAACCTAACCTAACCTAACCTAACCTAACCTAACCTAACCTAACCTAACCTAACCTAACCTAACCTAACCTAACCTAACCTAACCTAACCTAACCTAACCTAACCTAACCTAACCTAACCTAACCTAACCTAACCTAACCTAACCTAACCTAACCTAACCTAACCTAACCTAACCTAACCTAACCTAACCTAACCTAACCTAACCTAACCTAACCTAACCTAACCTAACCTAACCTAACCTAACCTAACCTAACCTAACCTAACCTAACCTAACCTAACCTAACCTAACCTAACCTAACCTAACCTAACCTAACCTAACCTAACCTAACCTAACCTAACCTAACCTAACCTAACCTAACCTAACCTAACCTAACCTAACCTAACCTAACCTAACCTAACCTAACCTAACCTAACCTAACCTAACCTAACCTAACCTAACCTAACCTAACCTAACCTAACCTAACCTAACCTAACCTAACCTAACCTAACCTAACCTAACCTAACCTAACCTAACCTAACCTAACCTAACCTAACCTAACCTAACCTAACCTAACCTAACCTAACCTAACCTAACCTAACCTAACCTAACCTAACCTAACCTAACCTAACCTAACCTAACCTAACCTAACCTAACCTAACCTAACCTAACCTAACCTAACCTAACCTAACCTAACCTAACCTAACCTAACCTAACCTAACCTAACCTAACCTAACCTAACCTAACCTAACCTAACCTAACCTAACCTAACCTAACCTAACCTAACCTAACCTAACCTAACCTAACCTAACCTAACCTAACCTAACCTAACCTAACCTAACCTAACCTAACCTAACCTAACCTAACCTAACCTAACCTAACCTAACCTAACCTAACCTAACCTAACCTAACCTAACCTAACCTAACCTAACCTAACCTAACCTAACCTAACCTAACCTAACCTAACCTAACCTAACCTAACCTAACCTAACCTAACCTAACCTAACCTAACCTAACCTAACCTAACCTAACCTAACCTAACCTAACCTAACCTAACCTAACCTAACCTAACCTAACCTAACCTAACCTAACCTAACCTAACCTAACCTAACCTAACCTAACCTAACCTAACCTAACCTAACCTAACCTAACCTAACCTAACCTAACCTAACCTAACCTAACCTAACCTAACCTAACCTAACCTAACCTAACCTAACCTAACCTAACCTAACCTAACCTAACCTAACCTAACCTAACCTAACCTAACCTAACCTAACCTAACCTAACCTAACCTAACCTAACCTAACCTAACCTAACCTAACCTAACCTAACCTAACCTAACCTAACCTAACCTAACCTAACCTAACCTAACCTAACCTAACCTAACCTAACCTAACCTAACCTAACCTAACCTAACCTAACCTAACCTAACCTAACCTAACCTAACCTAACCTAACCTAACCTAACCTAACCTAACCTAACCTAACCTAACCTAACCTAACCTAACCTAACCTAACCTAACCTAACCTAACCTAACCTAACCTAACCTAACCTAACCTAACCTAACCTAACCTAACCTAACCTAACCTAACCTAACCTAACCTAACCTAACCTAACCTAACCTAACCTAACCTAACCTAACCTAACCTAACCTAACCTAACCTAACCTAACCTAACCTAACCTAACCTAACCTAACCTAACCTAACCTAACCTAACCTAACCTAACCTAACCTAACCTAACCTAACCTAACCTAACCTAACCTAACCTAACCTAACCTAACCTAACCTAACCTAACCTAACCTAACCTAACCTAACCTAACCTAACCTAACCTAACCTAACCTAACCTAACCTAACCTAACCTAACCTAACCTAACCTAACCTAACCTAACCTAACCTAACCTAACCTAACCTAACCTAACCTAACCTAACCTAACCTAACCTAACCTAACCTAACCTAACCTAACCTAACCTAACCTAACCTAACCTAACCTAACCTAACCTAACCTAACCTAACCTAACCTAACCTAACCTAACCTAACCTAACCTAACCTAACCTAACCTAACCTAACCTAACCTAACCTAACCTAACCTAACCTAACCTAACCTAACCTAACCTAACCTAACCTAACCTAACCTAACCTAACCTAACCTAACCTAACCTAACCTAACCTAACCTAACCTAACCTAACCTAACCTAACCTAACCTAACCTAACCTAACCTAACCTAACCTAACCTAACCTAACCTAACCTAACCTAACCTAACCTAACCTAACCTAACCTAACCTAACCTAACCTAACCTAACCTAACCTAACCTAACCTAACCTAACCTAACCTAACCTAACCTAACCTAACCTAACCTAACCTAACCTAACCTAACCTAACCTAACCTAACCTAACCTAACCTAACCTAACCTAACCTAACCTAACCTAACCTAACCTAACCTAACCTAACCTAACCTAACCTAACCTAACCTAACCTAACCTAACCTAACCTAACCTAACCTAACCTAACCTAACCTAACCTAACCTAACCATCAGTCGGTTCCCGACAGTCGGAGGGAACACTTGTGCACAGCACAAGATATCCTGCCGGCCCTGCCGACTCCTGCCGACCCCTGCCGGCCGTCTCCTGCCGGCCGGCCCTGCCGCTCCTGCCGAACCCCTGCCGGCTGGCCCTGCCGCCCTGCCGGCTGGTCCTGCCGCTCCTGCCGACCCCTGCCGGCTGGCCCTGCCGCCCTGCCGACCCCTGCCGGCTGGCCCTGCCGCCCTGCCGACCCCTGCCGGCTGGCCCTGCCGCCCTGCCGGCTGGTCCTGCCGCTCCTGCCATCCCTGCCGGCTGGCCCTGCCGCTCCTGCCGGGTGGACCTGCCGATCCTGCCGGCTGGTTCTGCCGCACCTGCCACCCCTGCCGGCCGGCCCTGCCGCCCTTGCCGGGTGGTCCTGCCGTTCCTGCCGGGTGGTCCTGCCGCTCCTGCCGGCTGGTCCTGCCATCCCTGCTGGTTAAGCCGGCCCTGCCAGCCCGGGCCCTGCCGACTCCTGCCGGCGGGCCCTGCCATTTCCTGCCGACTCCTGCCGGCAGGCCCTGCCATTTCCTGCCGACTCCTGCCGGCAGGCCCTGCCATTTCCTGCCGACTCCACCATGTCTTTTTACGGGGACTGCTTTGAAGACGATGACCTGGAGCTGGAAGACTACCTCGGGGAAGGATCCCGAGACTGGGAACAACATCATGCTGATCAAGAGCTAGCAAGAGAAACTAGAGCTGCCAAGAACGCAAAATCGAACCCACCTCCACCGACTCCATCGCAAACTTCGAACCACAACAAGACTATACTCGATAACCTCGTTAAAGAATATGAAGCGATTACCCAAGAAATAGTGTCCAAGCTTAATGAGGGAAGAAGTGTCACCGCCGTTAATAAAAAATTAGTCATTAGTCTGTGTACCCAAATGCAAATCAAGCTCAAATCTGCGGTCGACAGCCTTGATTGGTCTCCACCCCCACCCCCGACTACAAAGGAACCCAAGATACCTTCTAGTGAGGATATCAAAAAGGAAATAGTGACGTGTGTCAGAGCAGAAATGCAGAAGCTCACGAAACAACTTGCGAATACTGCTGCCGCCCCTACTCGCCCGTCTTATAGCCAGGTCGCCGCCGGACCTACGCCATGGCCTAGTGTGAACATCAGTGCTAAATCCCCGAACTATAATTCACCACCTATTACTAAACCAGCCATTATAATCACTGCCACCGATAAAACGAAATCCCGTGAACAAGTCATAACCACTCTCAGGAAAACTGCGGACTACAAGAACACCAACTATGCACCCAGTAAACTAACTCCACTCTCGAACAACAAACTCCGTGTCGAGTTCGATACTGCGACCGAACGTGATGACACACTAGAGCGGCTCAAGAAGTCCCCGGAGATTGTGGCGGAACATGCGAAAACCCTTCGACCCATGCTAATGATGAAAGGGATCCCTAACGACATCCCCGCGGAGGAGCTAGTCCCTATTATCAAAAATCAGAATGAGGAACTACGCGCACTAATGAAGGATGACGGTGACATAACTTTACGCTTCAAGCGAAATAATAGAAATCCTGCTCTATACAACGCAGTATTTCTCACTCATCCGCGCATATGGCGCAGGGCGCTCTCCATGGGAAGGATCCGTATCGACCACCAACGGACACATGTCGAGGACTTTTCACCTTTCCTCCAATGTCGCAAGTGTCTCCAATTTGGACACACTAAAAAGAGATGTCCCACGGAATCCACATTGTGCGCTTATTGTGCGGACACTACACACCAAGAGGATGCGTGCCCAATCAAGGAGAAGAAAGGAACCCCCAAGTGCGCAAACTGTGTCTCTCACAACACCAAGTTCAAGAAACATGACGATCCGAGGCACAAGGCCACCTCACCGAACTGTCCCCGGCTGAAAGCCATGGTCATCAGGATTACCAGCCGTATAGACTACAGTGCTGAGTGAGTAAAAGTGTTTTTATACAGTGACTTAACTTTTAGTGACTATCAGTGTATTTCCTATTTTGTGTGTTTTTCATTGTTATTTCTTTTCTGTGTAATTATTATTTTCTTTTTTGTGTATAATTCTGTGGCAGGCTCATGTCCTGCCGGCCGGGTCCGGCCGGCTGGGTCCTGCCGGCAGGATTTCGGTCCTGCCGGCCGGGTCCTGCCGGCCGGGTCCTGCCGGCTGGGTCCTGCCGGCAGGATTTCGGTCCTGCCGGCCGGGTCCTGCCGGCTGGGTCCTGCCGGCTGGGTCCTGCCGGCCGCGTCCTGCCGGCAGGCTTTCTTATGATACTGATTGAGACTTGTAAATTTTTCTTTTCTAAATTTTTAACTACCGACTGATCTTTAATCTTCTCAATGTTGTTTTTGATTATTCATAATAATTTTTAACATTTACTAATTAGCTGATTTACTTTACACATAATATTTTAATTTTATATAATTTTTCTGGACTTTTTAATTGTAAAACTTTAAACATTAAGCATAGGTATAAGTACCTTGTCCTTAGTAATAAGCATAGTTAAGATTTTTTCATATAAGTTTTTCCAAAATATGACTAATTAGTCGAAGGGGTCGCCCGTATCAAATAGCGAGGGCCTTGACGGCTTCTGGTCTAACATTAGACAATTAGATAAGTTAATTTTAAGGCATGCAACCGGAAACTCTGTGTTCCTTTTTATTAAGAAACAGAATAAACTCCCCTCGGGGACGGTTTTAACCTCCGAGGGAAATTGGAAAAAAAAAAAAAAAAAAAAAAAAAAAAAAACCTAACCTAACCTAACCTAACCTAACCTAACCTAACCTAACCTAACCTAACCTAACCTAACCTAACCTAACCTAACCTAACCTAACCTAACCTAACCTAACCTAACCTAACCTAACCTAACCTAACCTAACCTAACCTAACCTAACCTAACCTAACCTAACCTAACCTAACCTAACCTAACCTAACCTAACCTAACCTAACCTAACCTAACCTAACCTAACCTAACCTAACCTAACCTAACCTAACCTAACCTAACCTAACCTAACCTAACCTAACCTAACCTAACCTAACCTAACCTAACCTAACCTAACCTAACCTAACCTAACCTAACCTAACCTAACCTAACCTAACCTAACCTAACCTAACCTAACCTAACCTAACCTAACCTAACCTAACCTAACCTAACCTAACCTAACCTAACCTAACCTAACCTAACCTAACCTAACCTAACCTAACCTAACCTAACCTAACCTAACCTAACCTAACCTAACCTAACCTAACCTAACCTAACCTAACCTAACCTAACCTAACCTAACCTAACCTAACCTAACCTAACCTAACCTAACCTAACCTAACCTAACCTAACCTAACCTAACCTAACCTAACCTAACCTAACCTAACCTAACCTAACCTAACCTAACCTAACCTAACCTAACCTAACCTAACCTAACCTAACCTAACCTAACCTAACCTAACCTAACCTAACCTAACCTAACCTAACCTAACCTAACCTAACCTAACCTAACCTAACCTAACCTAACCTAACCTAACCTAACCTAACCTAACCTAACCTAACCTAACCTAACCTAACCTAACCTAACCTAACCTAACCTAACCTAACCTAACCTAACCTAACCTAACCTAACCTAACCTAACCTAACCTAACCTAACCTAACCTAACCTAACCTAACCTAACCTAACCTAACCTAACCTAACCTAACCTAACCTAACCTAACCTAACCTAACCTAACCTAACCTAACCTAACCTAACCTAACCTAACCTAACCTAACCTAACCTAACCTAACCTAACCTAACCTAACCTAACCTAACCTAACCTAACCTAACCTAACCTAACCTAACCTAACCTAACCTAACCTAACCTAACCTAACCTAACCTAACCTAACCTAACCTAACCTAACCTAACCTAACCTAACCTAACCTAACCTAACCTAACCTAACCTAACCTAACCTAACCTAACCTAACCTAACCTAACCTAACCTAACCTAACCTAACCTAACCTAACCTAACCTAACCTAACCTAACCTAACCTAACCTAACCTAACCTAACCTAACCTAACCTAACCTAACCTAACCTAACCTAACCTAACCTAACCTAACCTAACCTAACCTAACCTAACCTAACCTAACCTAACCTAACCTAACCTAACCTAACCTAACCTAACCTAACCTAACCTAACCTAACCTAACCTAACCTAACCTAACCTAACCTAACCTAACCTAACCTAACCTTTTTTTTTTTTTTTTTTTTTTTTTTTTTTTTTTTTTTTACGAGGAGAAATCCATCATGGATACCCAGCCGCCCGGGGAAAGCGACTGGGTTATGTGAGACTCCTACTCACTAAAACTCCTCGGTGTTCCACTTCCTTCGCCAATTGGCGGGTGTCCGGGGACGTTGGCACACACTTCCGTGCACCCGTCGGCGTTGTCCGATTCGGACACTCCCTGAATTCAGGATGGGAGGAGCTGCCCACCCTGAACCTCCGATGTTATGTGATCTGCCGGGAACACTCGGCAGACCACATCCTCCCTGAGCCCTAGATGGAATCGAGCGACGGAATTTCCCCGCTTCCGTCGCCCGAGGGCTTGGCTAACTAGGCAAGAGTTGGCGAGCGAATACCCCCCTTCTCCGCCCAGTACGCCTACGTCGGATAGGAGCCGAGAGGGGGTCGTCCTCTCGGGTCCGCTCTGCAGCCTCCTTCTGTGCCACCACGTCCTCACAGAAGGAGACCATCGCCTCCCACGCTCTCTTGCTGCCAACCATGGCGTTGACCACGGCTGGCAACGAGAGGTCGTTGCCGACTATTGCAGCAAGCGTCGCTCGCTGTTGCGCCCACGCCGGACAGACCCCCAGCGTGTGGTCAGCAGTGTCATCGCTGCAGGCGCAGTGATGGCAGACCGCTAGTGGCTCCCTGCCGGCTATGTGGCACAGATATCTGCCGAAGCTGCCATGCCCCGACAGAATCTGCACCAACCTGAAGGTGAGCGAACCATGGCGTCGGTTCACCCACTCCTTTAGGACTGGGCGAATCGCCGCCACAGTCCGCAAGCCAGCACACGGCTCATTCAACCGCTGCCTCCATCTCTGCAGCAGGTTTTGTTGAGCGAGTTTTCGCCAATGGGCCAGGTCGAATTCTGGCTCGTCCTCTTGCGCCTTCGCCTCCGCGCATCTCGCATAAACCTCCGCGAGAACCTCGGCGTCGAGGTCCCACGGAGGCGTGCCCGCAAGGACACATGCTGCCTCGTGCGAGATCGTGCGGTATCCTCGGATGACTCTGACTGCCATGACCCGCTGTGCACGATACAGCAGGGTCTTATTCGGGCTAGTCAGAGCCCCGACCCACACCGGTGCGCCGTAGAGCGCCATCGAGCGTACCACGCCAGTGTACAAACGACGGCAGGTAACACTCGGGCCTCCCAGATTCGGTAGAAGCCTCCCGAGAGCAGACGCCGCACTGACAAGTTTGGGAGCCAATTTCCGAAAGTGCTCCCGGAAATTCCACCTCGGATCAAGATAAAGTCCCAGATATTTCATCTGGGGCAGCGACCATCTCGGGAAGACCGATGGTCTGGCTTCCCGTTCCCGACGGGAGTTGGTGTCACCGGCTGAGGTGGAGACCTCGAACGTAAGGTAGCGGTGGTCCGATAGAGTCTCCACATCATCCAGCACCCGCCAGTTTGACACGCGCGATGCTATTGCAGGGCTAGCGAACGTTAAGTCCACTATGGACCCGCTCTGCCGTCGCACCCACGTGTCAGTTGAGCCGGTATTAAGCAGTGCGAGACCGCACATTGCCGCCCAGTCCTCAACTGCCTCACCGCGGTCGTTGGTCTCCGGGGATCCCCATGCTGTGCTGTGGGCGTTAAAATCGCCGAGCACCACCACGTTGTGCTGAGTTGTCCTCCTGACAGCTATCCCCAGTTGGTCGAGGAACAGCTGGTACTCAGCAAACGGTGCATTGGGAGAATAGTAAACCCCGAAGACCAAATACTCGCCCCAAAAGGCGGAGACAAATCCTGGCTCCCTGTCCCGGACAGAAAGAGGCATGGAGCCCGGACCAGACGCCACAACAATCGCCACGGAGTTCCGCGTGTCGCCAACCCAGTTGGGCTGGGGAGACACGTAGTATGGCTCCGTGATGACCGCCACGTCACTTGACCTCTGCAGCGTGGTTTGCAAGAACAAGTCTTGCGCACCAGCGCAGTGGTTCAAGTTCCCAAGAAGGAAACTGTGACCTGCCATTAGTGAACCTAACCTTTTTTTTTTTTTTTTTTTTTTTTTTTTTTTTTTTTTTTTTTTTTTTTTTTTTTTTTTTTTTTTTTTTTTTTTTTTTTTTTTTTTTTTTAACGTTGGGAAATGCGTTACGCATACCACGCCGCCCGGGGGGACGACGTGGTTATGTGGGACTCCCCGGGAAACCCGGTATACCCACTAAAACCCAACGGTGTTCCTCCTCGCCGCCATGTGGCGGGGATGCGGGAACGCAATTGCACACAACCGCGTCCCCGCCGGCGGATGCCCTCTTGGGCCCAGCGCCTATGGGGGCGCAACAAGCGCCTCCCCCTCCGCCGAGGGCTGCCCGGAACACTTGGGGAGCCCTACGGCACGGGACCTATGTTGTGGATGGCGGTCCCCCGACCACCATCCACAGGTCCCCGTCAAGGTGGAGCTGGATCCGTTTATCCAACGGTATCCATCCGCTCCACCCCGGCCTTCTTGGCCTTGGCCTTGGTCTTCTTGGCCTTGCGTTTCCCTTTCGATTTAGGGACGCTCGTCGGGGCCTGGTTTCCCGGCTTGTTAGCCGCGGAAACACAACCGCTCCCACCGATCGAGTGTGACGCCGGCTTGCCCGCAGCCTCACACACTGGACAGTGAGGCTCGGCGTCACAGTCTCGTGCCCTGTGGTTCGGTTGACCGCAGCGGAAGCACAGTTGGCTGCGGTCGAACTCACAGGTGCACTTGACCCCGATGTGGCCCGGCTCCAGGCAGCGGAAGCACCTCATCGGTCTTGGGATGAGGAGCCTCGCTCTTGCCGAAGTCCACCCAACTTGGATCCGGCCGGAGCCGGCCACCTTCTTGGCAGCGGTGACTGGGCAGCTCACCCAGAGGGAGCCGTCTCCTCGCGGACCGACCACCAATCTTCCGCACTTTATTGCGTCGGAGGAGCACCCTCCCTCCTTCGCAATGGCCTCCGCCACCTCAAAGGCGTCGGCCGAATCGTCCAGCCCCGTGATGCGGATTTCCGCCCGCTTCACAGGCCTGGCGACCCGGACCGCCTCAGGGCTCAGTACCTCCCTAAGCTTGCTGGCCAAGGAGTCCGCCTTCTCAGCCGAGGCCTCACCCCCGACCTCCAGCATGCGAGCCCCGGTCGCTGTCTTGCGGAACCCCAGGCTGCCGATCCCGAGGTCCGCAAGACGGACACGCTGCTTGGCGTCTGTGAGGATCGACGCATATGTGACGCCCCTCTCTTCGGCCCCTGGCACCAAGGTGAGCGTCACTGCAGCGGTTTTGGGCGTGCGGAGCCTCACCTTCGCGCGCGCCGTGGACTGGGCCTTTGTCGGCTCTTTGGCCGCTTTGGCCGCCTTGTTCTTGGCCTTTCGGCCAACAACAGCGGTCCACGGCTCCGCCGTTGGTGCAGGGGCAGGCTGGCGCCGAGCCTCTGCTGCCTCCTGTGCAGCCAGGCTTTTCTTCTTGCCCTTCCCCTTCTTTCCTGAAGAAGTGGGTGCAGAAGAAGCCTGGCTGATCGTGGGGGCCTCTTTGACGGCCTTTGGTTTCGCGCTTGGCGCTGTCAAAGGGCGACCACTGCCGCTTGTAGAAGCGGCCGGGGCCCCCGATGGCTCAGGGTGAGCCGGGTCGGCCTTGGCGCTTCTGATATCCGCTGCGAGCGGAGGTCTCCTACGCGGCTCCGGGAGGAGACGGTCTTCAATCCCGGCCAACCGAGCGTTCAGCATATTGCCGAACATCTCAGCGTTGGCGCGGGCTGTCTCCTCCAGTAGCTGCCGGAGGCTTGGCTCCGAGCTCTGAGGCTGGGAGGGTCGCTGCCGCAACTCTTGCAAGTCGCGGCGCAGTTCGGCGACTTCCCTCGTGAGCTTGGAGTTAGCGGCCTCCAGCCGCATGACCTCTTCGGACATCGTCCGCTCCCTAATTTGGGACACGGCCTCCTGGATGCCCCTCACCGCATCCTTTAGGGCCCGAACGTACGTGCCCTTTAATTGCGAAGACTTCGTGGCAACCATTGTTATGGTTTCCAGCGAAGTCTTCACAATGCCGGCTAGTGCAGCGCTCGTCTGCTCCTCGTCTTGGGTTACCGAGTGGGGGCTGGGCTGTAAAGAGGCCCTAGCCTCCCTCAGATTCCGGGCCATTCCCGCCACCTCTGCCTCTGCCTCAAGCCGAAGGCTCTCGGCCAGCTCGTGGTTGTATGCCGCCCTGGCTGCGGCCAGGCCGACATACTTACCAGTGGAGGAGGGCGGACGACCTCTCCCCCTTTTGGACCTTTGGCCTGCCTCGAAGGGCGACGCAGGCGAGTCCGACTCCTCGGCCTCAGCGTCCGACCGGTTCCTTTTCAGGAACCGTCTTCCGCCCGACAACTCAGACCCCACCGTCACCATGCTGGCGCAGGAGGAATCATCGTCCGAGTCCATGGACTCCTCCTCCCGGCTAGCGGTCTTCGTGGTGACAGGCGTGTCGCAGCGTGTTAATACCACGCTGAGTCGCCTCTCCTTCTCAACTTCCGACAGCAGATCCTTGCCGCTTAGGATCGGCTGTACGGAGTTGATACCCTCCACAGTCCCCTTGCGGAGACGGGTGGCGCGAGCGCCTAGGCCAGGGCAGAGTGCCGCTTCCGGGGTGGTGGATCCCGGTTGCGCCACTGCATGCCCCGCGGACTTGGTGTCCGCATCAAGGCCGGTGAACGTCTGTGCCTGAGCACGCTTATTTTTATCTCCCACTTCTCCCTTCCTCCCTTCTACACTCCCAACTTCCAGCTCCGAAACGTCGGCTATATTAGCAAAAGTATCCATTATGAGTCCCACGAGTATGGGGGAAAGGGTGGTCCATCCGGGCAGTGCCCCCTGTACCCGGATAACCCTAATACCGCTGGGGTGCGGGAGGTGCCCCAGGGTTGGTCGCTAGCTGGCGGAGAATACCCCCTCCGCCACCTTCCGGCGCCCCGACGCCGCGCGAAGGCCCGAAGGCACCTCAACGCCGGGACTTTGGGGGTTTTTTATTGAGGTTGGCTCCTCTTGGGCCGGCCGACCAAGGCAAGCCCCTTGGTCCTGGTAGGCCGCGAGACATGTCCACGACACCTAACCAGGATAACAAGTTTGGCGACGGTGGCCGAAGCCTGTCCGACGGGCATGTATTCATGGCCGCCGAACCCGTCGCCGACGGCGCCACGCGCCCTCCTCCTCCGGGTGGATTTTTTAAAGAGGTTGTCTCCTCGCGGCCCCCCCCACTTGTGTGGGAGCGGCCCCCACGCCTCGGAATACCGAGGGTTGCGGGTGGCCCGACGGCCGCCGTGCAATACGAACGACCGCCGCGCGCAAGGCGAAACGCCTCCTCCCGGCGGTTTTTTACAGAGGTTGTCTCCTCGCGGCCCCCTCCACTCAATGTGGAAGCGGCCCCCGTTCCTTTGGCGCCCCACCACAAAGCGCTAAGGGTTACGGGTTGCGCAGCAGTGGACTTTGCCACCGCCGCGCTGGATTCTTCTTAGCTTCACTGCATCATTGGGCTAAAGCGGCACCCGCCGATGCAGCTACTGAGCCCCCCCGCCACGACAAGGCGAGAATCCATTGGGGGGGTAGTGAACCTAACCTAACCTAACCTAACCTAACCTAACCTAACCTAACCTAACCTAACCTAACCTAACCTAACCTAACCTAACCTAACCTAACCTAACCTAACCTAACCTAACCTAACCTAACCTAACCTAACCTAACCTAACCTAACCTAACCTAACCTAACCTAACCTAACCTAACCTAACCTAACCTAACCTAACCTAACCTAACCTAACCTAACCTAACCTAACCTAACCTAACCTAACCTAACCTAACCTAACCTAACCTAACCTAACCTAACCTAACCTAACCTAACCTAACCTAACCTAACCTAACCTAACCTAACCTAACCTAACCTAACCTAACCTAACCTAACCTAACCTAACCTAACCTAACCTAACCTAACCTAACCTAACCTAACCTAACCTAACCTAACCTAACCTAACCTAACCTAACCTAACCTAACCTAACCTAACCTAACCTAACCTAACCTAACCTAACCTAACCTAACCTAACCTAACCTAACCTAACCTAACCTAACCTAACCTAACCTAACCTAACCTAACCTAACCTAACCTAACCTAACCTAACCTAACCTAACCTAACCTAACCTAACCTAACCTAACCTAACCTAACCTAACCTAACCTAACCTAACCTAACCTAACCTAACCTAACCTAACCTAACCTAACCTAACCTAACCTAACCTAACCTAACCTAACCTAACCTAACCTAACCTAACCTAACCTAACCTAACCTAACCTAACCTAACCTAACCTAACCTAACCTAACCTAACCTAACCTAACCTAACCTAACCTAACCTAACCTAACCTAACCTAACCTAACCTAACCATCAGTCGGTTCCCGACAGTCGGAGGGAACACTTGTGCACAGCACAAGATATCCTGCCGGCCCTGCCGACTCCTGCCGACCCCTGCCGGCCGTCTCCTGCCGGCCGGCCCTGCCGCCCTGCCGGCTGGCCCTGCCGCTCCTGCCAACCCCTGCCGGCTGCCCTGCCGCCCTGCCGGCTGGTCCTGCCGCTCCTGCCAACCCCTGCCGGCTGGTCCTGCCGCTCCTGCCGACCCCTGCCGGCTGGCCCTGCCGCCCTGCTGGCTGGTCCTGCCGCTCCTGCCATCCCTGCCGGCTGGCCCTGCCGCTCCTGCCGGGTGGACTGCCGGCTGGTTCTGCCGCACCTGCCACCCCTGCCGGCCGGCCCTGCCGCCCTTGCCGGGTGGTCCTGCCGTTCCTGCCGGGTGGTCCTGCTGCTCCTGCCCGCTGGTCCTGCCATCCCTGCTGGTTAAGCCGGCCCTGCCAGCCCGGGCCCTGCCGACTCCTGCCGGCGGGCCCTGCCATTTCCTGCCGACTCCTGCCGGCAGGCCCTGCCATTTCCTGCCGACTCCTGCCGGCAGGCCCTGCCATTTCCTGCCGACTCCGCCATGTCTTTTTACGGGGACTGCTTCGAAGACGATGACCTGGAGCTAGAAGACTACCTCGGGGAAGGATCCCGAGACTGGGAACAACATCATGCTGATCAAGAGCTAGCAAGAGAAACTAGAGCTGCCAAGAACGCAAAATCGAACCCACCTCCACCGACTCCATCGCAAACTTCGAACCACAACAAGACTATACTCGATAACCTCGTTAAAGAATACGAAGCGATTACCCAAGAAATAGTGTCCAAGCTTAATGAGGGAAGAAGTGTCACCGCCGTTAATAAAAAATTAGTAATTAGTCTGTGTACCCAAATGCAAATCAAGCTCAAATCTGCGGTCGACAGCCTTGATTGGTCTCCACCCCCACCCCCGACTACAAAGGAACCCAAGATACCTTCTAGTGAGGATATCAAGAAGGAAATAGTGACGTGTGTTAGAGCAGAAATGCAAAAACTCACTAAACAACTTGTGAATACTGCAGCCGCCCCTACTCGCCCGTCTTATAGTCAAGTCGCCGCCGGACCTACGCCATGGCCTAGTGTGAATGTCAGTGCTAAATCTCCGAACTTAAATTCACCGCCTATTACTAAACCAGCCATTATAATTACTGCCACCGATAAAACAAAATCCCGTGAACAAGTTATAACCACTCTCAGAAAAACTGCTGACTACAAGAACACTAACTATGCACCTAGCAAACTTACTCCACTCTCGAACAATAAACTCCGTGTTGAATTCGATACAGTGACAGAACGTGACGACACGCTAGAGCGGCTTAAGAAGTCCCCGGAGATTGTGGCGGAACATGCGAAGACACTTCGACCCATGCTGATGATGAAAGGGATTCCTATCGACATTCCCGCGGAAGAGCTGGTCCCAATTATTAAAAATCAGAATGAGGAACTACGCGAACTAATGAAAGATGACAGTGACATAACCTTACGCTTTAAGAGGAACAATAGAAATCCTGCTCTTTATAACGCAGTATTCCTCACCCATCCGCGCATATGGCGCAAGGCGCTCTCCATGGGAAGAATTCGTATTGACCACCAACGGACACATGTCGAAGATTTTTCACCATTCCTTCAGTGTCGAAAGTGTCTTCAATTCGGACACACTAAAAAGAGATGTCCCAATGAATCCACACTGTGCGCTTATTGTGCGGACACTACACACCAAGAGGATGCGTGCCCAATCAAGGAGAAGAAAGGAACCCCCAAGTGCGCAAATTGTGTCTCTCATAACACTAAGTTCAAAAAACATGACGATCCGAGGCACAAGGCCACCTCACCGAACTGTCCCCGGCTCAAAGCCATGGTAATCAGGATTACCAGCCGCATAGACTACAGTGCTGAGTAAGTAATAGTGTTTTATACAGTGACTTAACTTTTAGTGACTATCAGTGTGTTTTCTATTTTACTATTTGTGTGTTTTTCATTGTTATTTCTTTTCTGTGTAATTGTTATTTTCTTTTGTGTATATAATTCTGTGGCAGGTTCATGTCCTGCCGGCCGGGTCCGGCCGGCTGGGTCCTGCCGGCAGGATTTCGGTCCTGCCGGCCGGGTCCTGCCGGCCGGGTCCTGCCGGCCGGGTCCTGCCGGCTGGGTCCTGCCGGCAGGATTTCGGTCCTGCCGGCCGGGTCCTGCCGGCCGGGTCCTGCCGGCCGGGTCCTGCCGGCCGCGTCCTGCCGGCCGGCTTTCTTATGTTACTGATTAAGACTCGTAAATTTTATTTTCTAATATTTTAATTACCGACTGATCTCTAATTTTCTAAATATTGTTTTTTTTTTGATTATCCATAATAATTTTAACATTTAATAATTAGCTGTTTTTTCTTAACACATAATATTTTATTTTATATTATTTTTGGACTTTTTAATTGTAAAACTTTAATCATTAAGCATAGGTATAAGTACCTTGTCCATAGTAATAAGTATAGTTAAGGATTTTCCATGTAATTTTTTCTAGTATATGACTAATTAGTCGAAGGGGTCGCCCGTATCAAATAGCGAGGGCCTTGACGGCTTCTGGTCTAACATTAGACAATTAGATAAGATATATTTTTTAAGGCATGCAACCGGAAACTCTGTGTTCCTTTTTATTAAGATTCACAATAAACTCCCCTCGGGGGCGGTTTTAACCTCCGAGGGAAAGTGGAAAAAAAAAAAAAAAAAAAAAAAAAAAAACCTAACCTAACCTAACCTAACCTAACCTAACCTAACCTAACCTAACCTAACCTAACCTAACCTAACCTAACCTAACCTAACCTAACCTAACCTAACCTAACCTAACCTAACCTAACCTAACCTAACCTAACCTAACCTAACCTAACCTAACCTAACCTAACCTAACCTAACCTAACCTAACCTAACCTAACCTAACCTAACCTAACCTAACCTAACCTAACCTAACCTAACCTAACCTAACCTAACCTAACCTAACCTAACCTAACCTAACCTAACCTAACCTAACCTAACCTAACCTAACCTAACCTAACCTAACCTAACCTAACCTAACCTAACCTAACCTAACCTAACCTAACCTAACCTAACCTAACCTAACCTAACCTAACCTAACCTAACCTAACCTAACCTAACCTAACCTAACCTAACCTAACCTAACCTAACCTAACCTAACCTAACCTAACCTAACCTAACCTAACCTAACCTAACCTAACCTAACCTAACCTAACCTAACCTAACCTAACCTAACCTAACCTAACCTAACCTAACCTAACCTAACCTAACCTAACCTAACCTAACCTAACCTAACCTAACCTAACCTAACCTAACCTAACCTAACCTAACCTAACCTAACCTAACCTAACCTAACCTAACCTAACCTAACCTAACCTAACCTAACCTAACCTAACCTAACCTAACCTAACCTAACCTAACCTAACCTAACCTAACCTAACCTAACCTAACCTAACCTAACCTAACCTAACCTAACCTAACCTAACCTAACCTAACCTAACCTAACCTAACCTAACCTAACCTAACCTAACCTAACCTAACCTAACCTAACCTAACCTAACCTAACCTAACCTAACCTAACCTAACCTAACCTAACCTAACCTAACCTAACCTAACCTAACCTAACCTAACCTAACCTAACCTAACCTAACCTAACCTAACCTAACCTAACCTAACCTAACCTAACCTAACCTAACCTAACCTAACCTAACCTAACCTAACCTAACCTAACCTAACCTAACCTAACCTAACCTAACCTAACCTAACCTAACCTAACCTAACCTAACCTAACCTAACCTAACCTAACCTAACCTAACCTAACCTAACCTAACCTAACCTAACCTAACCTAACCTAACCTAACCTAACCTAACCTAACCTAACCTAACCTAACCTAACCTAACCTAACCTAACCTAACCTAACCTAACCTAACCTAACCTAACCTAACCTAACCTAACCTAACCTAACCTAACCTAACCTAACCTAACCTAACCTAACCTAACCTAACCTAACCTAACCTAACCTAACCTAACCTAACCTAACCTAACCTAACCTAACCTAACCTAACCTAACCTAACCTAACCTAACCTAACCTAACCTAACCTAACCTAACCTAACCTAACCTAACCTAACCTAACCTAACCTAACCTAACCTAACCTAACCTAACCTAACCTAACCTAACCTAACCTAACCTAACCTAACCTAACCTAACCTAACCTAACCTAACCTAACCTAACCTAACCTAACCTAACCTAACCTAACCTAACCTAACCTAACCTAACCTAACCTAACCTAACCTAACCTAACCTAACCTAACCTAACCTAACCTAACCTAACCTAACCTAACCTAACCTAACCTAACCTAACCTAACCTAACCTAACCTAACCTAACCTAACCTAACCTAACCTAACCTAACCTAACCTAACCTAACCTAACCTAACCTAACCTAACCTAACCTAACCTAACCTAACCTAACCTAACCTAACCTAACCTAACCTAACCTAACCTAACCTAACCTAACCTAACCTAACCTAACCTAACCTAACCTAACCTAACCTAACCTAACCTAACCTAACCTAACCTAACCTAACCTAACCTAACCTAACCTAACCTAACCTAACCTAACCTAACCTAACCTAACCTAACCTAACCTAACCTAACCTAACCTAACCTAACCTAACCTAACCTAACCTAACCTAACCTAACCTAACCTAACCTAACCTAACCTAACCTAACCTAACCTAACCTAACCTAACCTAACCTAACCTAACCTAACCTAACCTAACCTAACCTAACCTAACCTAACCTAACCTAACCTAACCTAACCTAACCTAACCTAACCTAACCTAACCTAACCTAACCTAACCTAACCTAACCTAACCTAACCTAACCTAACCTAACCTAACCTAACCTAACCTAACCTAACCTAACCTAACCTAACCTAACCTAACCTAACCTAACCTAACCTAACCTAACCTAACCTAACCTAACCTAACCTAACCTAACCTAACCTAACCTAACCTAACCTAACCTAACCTAACCTAACCTAACCTAACCTAACCTAACCTAACCTAACCTAACCTAACCTAACCTAACCTAACCTAACCTAACCTAACCTAACCTAACCTAACCTAACCTAACCTAACCTAACCTAACCTAACCTAACCTAACCTAACCTAACCTAACCTAACCTAACCTAACCTAACCTAACCTACCCTAACCTAACCTAACCTAACCTAACCTAACCTAACCTAACCTAACCTAACCTAACCTAACCTAACCTAACCTAACCTAACCTAACCTAACCTAACCTAACCTAACCTAACCTAACCTAACCTAACCTAACCTAACAGTCGGTTCCCGACAGTCGGAGGGAACACTTGTGCACAGCACAAGATATCCTGCCGGCCCTGCCGACTCCTGCCGACCCCTGCCGGCCGTCTCCTGCCGGCCGTCTCCTGCCGGCCGTCTCCTGCCGGCCGGCCCTGCCGCCCTGCCGGCTGGTCCTGCCGCTCCTGCCGACCCCTGCCGGCTGGCCCTGCCACCCTGCCGGCTGGTCCTGCCGCTCCTGCCGACCCCTGCCGGCTGGTCCTGCCGCTCCTGCCGACCCCTGCCGGCTGGCCCTGCCGCCCTGCCGGCTGGTCCTGCCGCTCCTGCCATCCCTGCCGGCTGGCCCTGCCGCTCCTGCCGGGTGGACTTGCCGATCCTGCCGGCTGGTTCTGCCGCACCTGCCACCCCTGCCGGCCGGCCCTGCCGCCCTTGCCGGGTGGTCCTGCCGTTCCTGCCGGGTGGTCCTGCCGCTCCTGCCCGCTGGTCCTGCCATCCCTGCTGGTTAAGCCGGCCCTGCCAGCCCGGGCCCTGCCGACTCCTGCCGGCGGGCCCTGCCATTTCCTGCCGACTCCTGCCGGCAGGCCCTGCCATTTCCTGCCGACTCCTGCCGGCAGGCCCTGCCATTTCCTGCCGACTCCTGCCGGCAGGCCCTGCCATTTCCTGCCGACTTCACCATGTCTTTTTACGGGGACTGCTTCGAAGACGATGACCTGGAGCTGGAAGACTACCTCGGGGAAGGATCCCGAGACTGGGAACAACATCATGCTGATCAAGAGCTAGCAAGAGAAACTAGAGCTGCCAAGAACGCAAAATCGAACCCACCTCCACCGACTCCATCGCAAACTTCGAACCACAACAAGACTATACTTGATAACCTCGTTAAAGAATACGAAGCGATTACCCAAGAAATAGTGTCCAAGCTTAATGAGGGAAGAAGTGTCACCGCCGTCAATAAAAAGTTAGTCATTAGTCTGTGTACCCAAATGCAAATCAAGCTCAAATCTGCGATCGACAGCCTTGATTGGTCTCCACCCCCACCCCCGACTACAAAGGAACCCAAGATATCTTCTAGTGAGGATATCAAGAAGGAAATAGTGACGTGTGTCAGAGCAGAAATGCAGAAGCTCACGAAACAACTTGCGAATACTGCTGTCGCCCCTACTCGCCCGTCTTATAGTCAAGTCGCCGCCGGACCTACGCCATGGCCTAGTGTGAACATCAGTGCTAAATCCCCGAACTACAATTCACCACCTATCACTAAACCAGCCATTATAGTCACTGCCATCGATA
>NW_026063193.1:32500-37500 GCF_024362695.1 Pectinophora gossypiella
TAAGAAAAATGATTGTTTAGCATATTGCATAGTACATATGCTAAGATAGTCATAATGACTCTAAATAGAAATAAGTAAATAATGTAAAATAGGACATAAGAAACAACCGTTGTAGTTTAATATTTTTAGTTATTACAAAATGTAAATTGTTACAAAAACAGAAATAAAATAATGTGTTCTACCCCTGTTTTCTCCCCACCCTAGAATAAGAAATAGAATAGGATAGGAATGACAAGAATGAAAGATGATGAATGAAAGTACGAGAGGCATAAAAGCGAGAACTTGTATGGTAATAGAGGACAAGAAAGAAAGCGTGCCAGTGTAGGGCCCTATTGGGCAAATAGATTAATAAGTAACGAGCATGTAGTCTAACTATGTATGTAGTCATATAAAGTCCCTGCCTATCCTGTGTGGCAGGGGTACTAGGAAAAAAAAAAAAAAAAAAAAAAAAAAAAAAAAAAAAAAAAAAAAAAAAAAAAAAAAAAAAAAAAAAAAAAAAAAAAAAAACCTAACCTAACCTAACCTAACCTAACCTAACCTAACCTAACCTAACCTAACCTAACCTAACCTAACCTAACCTAACCTAACCTAACCTAACCTAACCTAACCTAACCTAACCTAACCTAACCTAACCTAACCTAACCTAACCTAACCTAACCTAACCTAACCTAACCTAACCTAACCTAACCTAACCTAACCTAACCTAACCTAACCTAACCTAACCTAACCTAACCTAACCTAACCTAACCTAACCTAACCTAACCTAACCTAACCTAACCTAACCTAACCTAACCTAACCTAACCTAACCTAACCTAACCTAACCTAACCTAACCTAACCTAACCTAACCTAACCTAACCTAACCTAACCTAACCTAACCTAACCTAACCTAACCTAACCTAACCTAACCTAACCTAACCTAACCTAACCTAACCTAACCTAACCTAACCTAACCTAACCTAACCTAACCTAACCTAACCTAACCTAACCTAACCTAACCTAACCTAACCTAACCTAACCTAACCTAACCTAACCTAACCTAACCTAACCTAACCTAACCATCGTCCTAGGCTGCCACAACAAAGCTGAAATAGAGAGAGTTAGTGAGGCGGTGAGATCTTGCAACCTTCACGTCCGTGAGGCACAAAATAAAAACCCGCTGGTTGTGCTGCGTGACGTTCTGGCCATACACACCGACGAGGAAATTGTTAAAGCCATAAAAAACCAAAATGGCCACTTACTTGCGGGAATCGAGGACAACAACCTCAAAGTAGCCGTAAGGTACAGGCGAAGAGCTCGAAATCCTCATGCCAGCAACGTCGTAGTGGAGGTATCCCCCACGGTGTGGCAGAGGCTCACAAAAGCGGGTCGGCTGCACATTGATTTACAAAGGGTTCGCGTCGAGGATCAGACGCCATTAGTGCAATGCTCGATGTGCCTGAGCTACGGTCATAGTAAACGCCTTTGCAAGGACACAGTTGAGAAGTGCAGCTACTGCGGAGGCCCTCACAAGTGGGCAGAGTGCGAGGATCGATTGGTGGGGGAAACACCAACCTGCTGCAATTGCAGCAAAGCGGGTCTAACGGCCACCAACCACCACGCCTTCAGTACCGAGTGTATCACGCGACGCAAATGGGACGCGTTAGCACGCGCAACCACGGCATATTGCTAAGGGCGACCACGATGGCCAAGTGGTGGATGGTGCCAACACTCCACCAGCTAAGAAAACATACCGCGTCTTCCAGGCAAACCTCCAACGAAAACAAATAGCCACGGATGAAATTATGCTCGAGGCAAGTAATAACAAAGTGGCATTTGCACTGCTCCAGGAGCCGTACGTGGGCAGCACAAGTAGCATGAAAGCGTATAGGGGCGCGAGGATCTTCCAGAATACTGAACAGGAAGAGGGAAACGTGAAGGCAGCAATTGCAGTCTTCGATCAAGACATGAGTGTCACACAGTTCCCAGAACTCACCACAAACAACATCTCTGTGGTGGGGATCCGGACCAGCGCCTGGGAGATTGTCGCGGCCTCATGCTACTTTGAGCCAAACCAGCCCATGGGGCCATACTTGGAGCAGCTGCAAAATATCTACAACATGTTAAAACCCAGATTGTTTCTCGTGGGAGGTGATGCCAATGCGAAGAATACCTGGTGGGGTGGTGGCACTATAGACGATAGGGGCAGAGAAATGTCTGGGGCAATCGAAGAAATGGGGCTTCAGGTGCTCAACGACGGCGAAATCCCCACTTTTGACACCATCCGGGGCAATAGGCGTTTCACGAGCTACATCGATATCACGGCCTGCTCAGCGGAAATGCTGGACCTAGTAGAGGACTGGAAAGTCGACGAAAGGATTACGAGCTCCGACCATAATACCATAGTCTTCAACGTCAGGCTCGCAAGAGCGAAAGGCACGGGCATCCAACGAACAACGCGTGTCTATAGCACCAAAAGGACCAATTGGGTTCAGTTTCATGAGAAACTGAAACAATTGATAACCGATGGTGCTATAGACAAAGCTAAAATCGAAAGCATCAAAAATACAAGGGAATTGGATGACTTTTCGGAGGAGTACACTGGCATAGTCAAAAAGACATGCGAGGGTGCTCTTCCGAAAAGGAAGTCCAATCAAAAACTTACCCTGCCGTGGATGTCCGAGGAGCTTGACGAGCTGAAGAGGAAGGTCCTTACCTGGAAACGTAGAGTCCGTTGCGCAGCGCCAATCCGTAGAGCCCGCGTCGTCGATGAGTACCTGAAACTGAAAGAAGAGTATGAAAGGGGGGTGAAGAAGGCACAGATTGAAAGTTGGAAGGGGTTCTGCGGCAAGCAGGATAAGGAGGGGGTATGGGAAGGTATCTACCGAGTCATCGGTAGGACCGCCAAACGACATGAAGATCTACCCTTGGAAGTAGACGGAAGGACTGTAGATATGCGCGAGTCAGCAAGGATTTTGACCGAAACCTTCTACCCTGAGGATTCGGCGGGCTGTGATACGGCATACCACCGACAAGTGCGAGCGGAGGCCAACAGAGTGAACGGTGATTCCCAAGGCGAGCCTCGGGACCCACCGTTTACAATGGAGGAGCTCCGAGCAGTGGTGGAAGGTTTCAATCCCAAGAAGGCACCGGGAGCTGACGGTCTTACGGCGGATATCTGCAGTCAGGTTATCTCCTGTGACCCAGGAGTTTTCCTATCACTGGTCAACAAGTGTCTGGAGCTTGAGCACTTCCCGACCATCTGGAAGGAGGCCACAGTAGTGGTCTTACGCAAGCCGGGGAAGGATAACTACAGGACCCCCAAGGCATACAGGCCGATAGGACTGTTGCCAGTGATGGGAAAAATCTTTGAAAAACTGGTCGTGGGCAGACTGAAATGGCACATTCTCCCCAGGATTAGTACTCGCCAATATGGCTTTATGCCCCAAAAAGGCACTGAGGACGCCCTCTACGATCTAGTGAATCATATACGTCGTAAAATAGAAGCAAAACTGCTTGTCACGTTAGTCTCGCTAGACATAGAGGGAGCCTTTGACAACGCCTGGTGGCCAGCAATCAGAGTCAGATTGGCTGAGGAAAAGTGCCCTGTAAACATAAGGAGAGTGCTTGACAGCTACCTACGGGACAGAAAGGTCACAGTGAGGTACGGGGGAGTAGAATACTCAAAGAGTACAACAAAAGGTTGCGTGCAGGGGTCGATTGGCGGTCCTATCTTGTGGAACCTTCTCCTAGACCCTCTTTTGAAGCAGCTTGAGGAACGGGGGGACTATGTCCAGGCATTTGCGGACGACATAGTCCTCGTGTTTCATGGGCACACGGCTCTCGAAATAGAGAGACAGGCCAATGCCGCACTCGCCCATGTCCGGAATTGGGGCATTCAAAATAAACTACACTTTGGTCCTCATAAGACCAAAGCAATGACCATGACCAGGAAACTTAAATATGACAACCCAATTCTGAGCATGGGTGGGGTCGGCATTGACATGTCTGTAGACATTAAGATCTTGGGGCTCCACATCGACAGAGGACTAACCTTTAACAAACACGTGGCTGAAGTCTGTAAAAAATCAATTGGCATATATAAACAACTTTCAAGGGCGGCCAAAATCGACTGGGGTCTTCATCCTGAGGTCATTCGGACCATATATACCGCCACAGTAGAGCCAGTAATACTGTATGCCTCTAGCGCTTGGGTCACAGCAGCCAATAAGCTAGGTGTGCAAAAACACCTAAACAACATCCAGAGAGGCTTTGCACAGAAGATTACTAAAGCGTATAGGACTGTCTCCCTCAACTCTGCCCTTGTGCTGTCCGGGCTACTCCCTCTTGATCTCCGGATCAAAGAGGCAGCCGCCCTATTTGAGGCCAAGAGAGGGGTGCCTCGGCCAGCGCAAGGGGATAGAGAAATCGAGAGAGTCGTTGCATATGCCCAAACTCCACATCCGGCGACGCATATAAACCAGGAGTTCACTTGTCTGGTAAACCAAGAGCAGGTCGAATGCCAAAACAAGCGTGCAATTCGAATATTTACGGATGGGAGTAAAATTGACGGCAAGGTCGGAGCAGCCCTATCCGTGTGGGATGGAGATGCTGAGACTAAAGCCGTCAAGTTGAAGCTCTCTCCGTATTGCACGGTTTATCAGGCGGAGCTCCTGGCCATATGCGAAGCCACAAGGATGATCCTGGCACGCCGGGAAACGAGTTTTGGCATATACAGCGACTCTCGCTCCGCCCTAGAGACAATCACAAACAACGCCTCTACGCACAACCTAGCCGTCCAGACCCGGGCAAACATTCAAGCCGGACTACTCCAAAACAAGGAGATATCACTGTTTTGGATCAAAGCACATGCAGGACTAGAGGGGAACGAAAGGGCTGATTACCTGGCAAAAGAAGCGGCCCAAAGGATGAAGACAAAACCGGATTACGACCTGTGCCCACAGTCGTATGTCAAGCGCCAACTTCGCATGGAGTCACTGGAGGTGTGGAGCGTAAGATACA
>NW_026063194.1:0-10000 GCF_024362695.1 Pectinophora gossypiella
TTAGGTTAGGTTAGGTTAGGTTAGGTTAGGTTAGGTTAGGTTAGGTTAGGTTAGGTTAGGTTAGGTTAGGTTTTTTTTTTTTTTTTTTTTTTTTTTTTTTTTTTTTTTTTTTTTTTCCAATTTCCCTCGGAGGTTAAAACCGCCCCCGAGGGGAGTTTATTGTGATTCTTAATAAAAAGGAACACAGAGTTTCCGGTTGCATGCCTTAAAATAATTATCTTATCTACTTGTCTAATGTTAGACCAGAAGCCGTCAAGGCCCTCGCTATTTGATACGGGCGACCCCTTCGACTAATTAGTCATATTCAATAAAAACTTACATGAAAAAATCCTTAACTATACTTATTACTATGGACAAGGTACTTATACCTACGCTTAATGATTAAATTTATACAATTAAAAAGTCCAAAAATTATATAAAATTAAAATATTATGTATAAGTAAAACAGCTAATTAATAAATGTTAAAATAATTATGGATAATCAAAAACAATATTGAGAAAATTAGAGATCAGTCGGTAATTAAAATGTTAGAAAATAAAATTTACAAGTCTCAATCAGTAACATAAGAAAGCCGGCCGGCAGGACGCGGCCGGCAGGACCCGGCCGGCAGGACCCGGCCGGCAGGACCCGGCCGGCAGGACCCGGCCGGCAGGACCCGGCCGGCAGGACCGAATTCCTGCCGGCAGGACCCAGCCGGCAGGACCCGGCCGGCAGGACCCGGCCGGCAGGACCCGGCCGGCAGGACCCGGCCGGCAGGACCGAAATCCTGCCGGCAGGACCCAGCCGGCCGGACCCGGCCGGCAGGACATGAACCTGCCACAGAATTATATACACAAAAGGAAATAACAATTACACAGAAAAGAAATAACAATGAAAAACACACAAATAGTAAAATAGGAAACATACTGATAGTCACTAAAAGTTAAGTCACTGTATAAAACACTGTTACTTACTCAGCACTGTAATCTATGCGGCTGGTAATCCTGATTACCATGGCTTTCAGCCGGGGACAGTTCGGTGAGGTGGCCTTGTGCCTCGGATCGTCATGTTTCTTGAACTTGGTGTTATGAGAGACACAATTTGCGCACTTGGGGGTTCCTTTCTTCTCCTTGATTGGGCACGCATCCTCTTGATGTGTAGTGTCCGCACAATAAGCGCACAGTGTGGATTCCGTGGGACATCTCTTTTTAGTGTGTCCAAATTGGAGACACTTGCGACATTGGAGGAAAGGTGAAAAGTCCTCGACATGTGTCCGTTGGTGGTCGATACGGATCCTTCCCATGGAGAGCGCCCTGCGCCATATGCGCGGATGAGTGAGGAATACTGCGTTGTATAGAGCAGGATTTCTATTATTTCGCTTGAAGCGTAAAGTTATGTCACCGTCATCCTTCACTAGTGCGCGTAATTCCTCGTTCTGGTTTTTGATAATGGGGACAAGCTCCTCCGCGGGGATGTCATTAGGGATTCCTTTCATCATTAGCATGGGTCGAAGGGTTTTCGCATGTTCCGCCACAATCTCCGGGGACTTCTTGAGCCGCTCTAATGTGTCATCACGTTCGGTCGCAGTATCGAACTCGACACGGAGTTTGTTGTTCGAGAGTGGAGTTAGTTTACTGGGTGCATAATTGGTGTTCTTGTAATCAGCAGTTTTTCTAAGAGTGGTTATGACTTGTTCACGGGATTTCGTTTTATCGGTGGCAGTGACTATAATGGCTGGTTTAGTGATAGGTGGTGAATTGTAGTTCGGGGATTTAGCACTGATGTTCACACTAGGCCATGGCGTAGGTCCGGCGGCGACTTGGCTATAAGACGGGCGAGTAGGGGCGGCAGCAGTATTCGCAAGTTGTTTCGTGAGCTTCTGCATTTCTGCTCTGACACACGTCACTATTTCCTTCTTGATATCCTCACTAGAAGGTATCTTAGGTTCCTTTGTAGTCGGGGGTGGGGGTGGAGACCAATCAAGGCTGTCGACCGCAGATTTGAGCTTGATTTGCATTTGGGTACACAGACTAATGACTAATTTTTTATTAACGGCGGTGACACTTCTTCCCTCATTAAGCTTGGACACTATTTCTTGGGTAATCGCTTCGTATTCTTTAACGAGGTTATCGAGTATAGTCTTGTTGTGGTTCGAAGTTTGCGATGGAGTCGGTGGAGGTGGGTTCGATTTTGCGTTCTTGGCAGCTCTAGTTTCTCTTGCTAGCTCTTGATCAGCATGATGTTGTTCCCAGTCTCGGGATCCTTCCCCGAGGTAGTCTTCCAGCTCCAGGTCATCGTCTTCGAAGCAGTCCCCGTAAAAAGACATGGTGGAGTCGGCAGGAAATGGCTGGGCCTGCCGGCAGGAGTCGGCAGGAAATGGCAGGGCCTGCCGGCAGGAGTCGGCAGGAAATGGCAGGGCCTGCCGGCAGGAGTCGGCAGGAAATGGCAGGGCCCGCCGGCAGGAGTCGGCAGGGCCCGGGCTGGCAGGGCCGGCTTAACCAGCAGGGATGGCAGGACCAGCGGGCAGGAGCGGCAGGACCACCCGGCAGGAACGGCAGGACCACCCGGCAAGGGCGGCAGGGCCGGCCGGCAGGGGTGGCAGGTGCGGCAGAACCAGCCGGCAGGATCGGCAAGTCCACCCGGCAGGAGCGGCAGGGCCAGCCGGCAGGGATGGCAGGAGCGGCAGGACCAGCCGGCAGGGCGGCAGGGCCAGCCGGCAGGGGTCGACAGGAGCGGCAGGACCAGCCGGCAGGGCGGCAGGGCCAGCCGGCAGGGGTCGGCAGGAGCGGCAGGACCAGCCGGCAGGGCGGCAGGGCCAGCCGGCAGGGGTTCGGCAGGGCGGCAGGACCAGCCGGCAGGGCGGCAGGGCCGGCCGGCAGGAGACGGCCGGCAGGGGTCGGCAGGAGTCGGCAGGGCCGGCAGGATATCTTGTGCTGTGCACAAGTGTTCCCTCCGACTGTCGGGAACCGACTGATGGTTAGGTTAGGTTAGGTTAGGTTAGGTTAGGTTAGGTTAGGTTAGGTTAGGTTAGGTTAGGTTAGGTTAGGTTAGGTTAGGTTAGGTTAGGTTAGGTTAGGTTAGGTTAGGTTAGGTTAGGTTAGGTTAGGTTAGGTTAGGTTAGGTTAGGTTAGGTTAGGTTAGGTTAGGTTAGGTTAGGTTAGGTTAGGTTAGGTTAGGTTAGGTTAGGTTAGGTTAGGTTAGGTTAGGTTAGGTTAGGTTAGGTTAGGTTAGGTTAGGTTAGGTTAGGTTAGGTTAGGTTAGGTTAGGTTAGGTTAGGTTAGGTTAGGTTAGGTTAGGTTAGGTTAGGTTAGGTTAGGTTAGGTTAGGTTAGGTTAGGTTAGGTTAGGTTAGGTTAGGTTAGGTTAGGTTAGGTTAGGTTAGGTTAGGTTAGGTTAGGTTAGGTTAGGTTAGGTTAGGTTAGGTTAGGTTAGGTTAGGTTAGGTTAGGTTAGGTTAGGTTAGGTTAGGTTAGGTTAGGTTAGGTTAGGTTAGGTTAGGTTAGGTTAGGTTAGGTTAGGTTAGGTTAGGTTAGGTTAGGTTAGGTTAGGTTAGGTTAGGTTAGGTTAGGTTAGGTTAGGTTAGGTTAGGTTAGGTTAGGTTAGGTTAGGTTAGGTTAGGTTAGGTTAGGTTAGGTTAGGTTAGGTTAGGTTAGGTTAGGTTAGGTTAGGTTAGGTTAGGTTAGGTTAGGTTAGGTTAGGTTAGGTTAGGTTAGGTTAGGTTAGGTTAGGTTAGGTTAGGTTAGGTTAGGTTAGGTTAGGTTAGGTTAGGTTAGGTTAGGTTAGGTTAGGTTAGGTTAGGTTAGGTTAGGTTAGGTTAGGTTAGGTTAGGTTAGGTTAGGTTAGGTTAGGTTAGGTTAGGTTAGGTTAGGTTAGGTTAGGTTAGGTTAGGTTAGGTTAGGTTAGGTTAGGTTAGGTTAGGTTAGGTTAGGTTAGGTTAGGTTAGGTTAGGTTAGGTTAGGTTAGGTTAGGTTAGGTTAGGTTAGGTTAGGTTAGGTTAGGTTAGGTTAGGTTAGGTTAGGTTAGGTTAGGTTAGGTTAGGTTAGGTTAGGTTAGGTTAGGTTAGGTTAGGTTAGGTTAGGTTAGGTTAGGTTAGGTTAGGTTAGGTTAGGTTAGGTTAGGTTAGGTTAGGTTAGGTTAGGTTAGGTTAGGTTAGGTTAGGTTAGGTTAGGTTAGGTTAGGTTAGGTTAGGTTAGGTTAGGTTAGGTTAGGTTAGGTTAGGTTAGGTTAGGTTAGGTTAGGTTAGGTTAGGTTAGGTTAGGTTAGGTTAGGTTAGGTTAGGTTAGGTTAGGTTAGGTTAGGTTAGGTTAGGTTAGGTTAGGTTAGGTTAGGTTAGGTTAGGTTAGGTTAGGTTAGGTTAGGTTAGGTTAGGTTAGGTTAGGTTAGGTTAGGTTAGGTTAGGTTAGGTTAGGTTAGGTTAGGTTAGGTTAGGTTAGGTTAGGTTAGGTTAGGTTAGGTTAGGTTAGGTTAGGTTAGGTTAGGTTAGGTTAGGTTAGGTTAGGTTAGGTTAGGTTAGGTTAGGTTAGGTTAGGTTAGGTTAGGTTAGGTTAGGTTAGGTTAGGTTAGGTTAGGTTAGGTTAGGTTAGGTTAGGTTAGGTTAGGTTAGGTTAGGTTAGGTTAGGTTAGGTTAGGTTAGGTTAGGTTAGGTTAGGTTAGGTTAGGTTAGGTTAGGTTAGGTTAGGTTAGGTTAGGTTAGGTTAGGTTAGGTTAGGTTAGGTTAGGTTAGGTTAGGTTAGGTTAGGTTAGGTTAGGTTAGGTTAGGTTAGGTTAGGTTAGGTTAGGTTAGGTTAGGTTAGGTTAGGTTAGGTTAGGTTAGGTTAGGTTAGGTTAGGTTAGGTTAGGTTAGGTTAGGTTAGGTTAGGTTAGGTTAGGTTAGGTTAGGTTAGGTTAGGTTAGGTTAGGTTAGGTTAGGTTAGGTTAGGTTAGGTTAGGTTAGGTTAGGTTAGGTTAGGTTAGGTTAGGTTAGGTTAGGTTAGGTTAGGTTAGGTTAGGTTAGGTTAGGTTAGGTTAGGTTAGGTTAGGTTAGGTTAGGTTAGGTTAGGTTAGGTTAGGTTAGGTTAGGTTAGGTTAGGTTAGGTTAGGTTAGGTTAGGTTAGGTTAGGTTAGGTTAGGTTAGGTTAGGTTAGGTTAGGTTAGGTTAGGTTAGGTTAGGTTAGGTTAGGTTAGGTTAGGTTAGGTTAGGTTAGGTTAGGTTAGGTTAGGTTAGGTTAGGTTAGGTTAGGTTAGGTTAGGTTAGGTTAGGTTAGGTTAGGTTAGGTTAGGTTAGGTTAGGTTAGGTTAGGTTAGGTTAGGTTAGGTTAGGTTAGGTTAGGTTAGGTTAGGTTAGGTTAGGTTAGGTTAGGTTAGGTTAGGTTAGGTTAGGTTAGGTTAGGTTAGGTTAGGTTAGGTTAGGTTAGGTTAGGTTAGGTTAGGTTAGGTTAGGTTAGGTTAGGTTAGGTTAGGTTAGGTTAGGTTAGGTTAGGTTAGGTTAGGTTAGGTTAGGTTAGGTTAGGTTAGGTTAGGTTAGGTTAGGTTAGGTTAGGTTAGGTTAGGTTAGGTTAGGTTAGGTTAGGTTAGGTTAGGTTAGGTTAGGTTAGGTTAGGTTAGGTTAGGTTAGGTTAGGTTAGGTTAGGTTAGGTTAGGTTAGGTTAGGTTAGGTTAGGTTAGGTTAGGTTAGGTTAGGTTAGGTTAGGTTAGGTTAGGTTAGGTTAGGTTAGGTTAGGTTAGGTTAGGTTAGGTTAGGTTAGGTTAGGTTAGGTTAGGTTAGGTTAGGTTAGGTTAGGTTAGGTTAGGTTAGGTTAGGTTAGGTTAGGTTAGGTTAGGTTAGGTTAGGTTAGGTTAGGTTAGGTTAGGTTAGGTTAGGTTAGGTTAGGTTAGGTTAGGTTAGGTTAGGTTAGGTTAGGTTAGGTTAGGTTAGGTTAGGTTAGGTTAGGTTAGGTTAGGTTAGGTTAGGTTAGGTTAGGTTAGGTTAGGTTAGGTTAGGTTAGGTTAGGTTAGGTTAGGTTAGGTTAGGTTAGGTTAGGTTAGGTTAGGTTAGGTTAGGTTAGGTTAGGTTAGGTTAGGTTAGGTTAGGTTAGGTTAGGTTAGGTTAGGTTAGGTTAGGTTAGGTTAGGTTAGGTTAGGTTAGGTTAGGTTAGGTTAGGTTAGGTTAGGTTAGGTTAGGTTAGGTTAGGTTAGGTTAGGTTAGGTTAGGTTAGGTTAGGTTAGGTTAGGTTAGGTTAGGTTAGGTTAGGTTAGGTTAGGTTAGGTTAGGTTAGGTTAGGTTAGGTTAGGTTAGGTTAGGTTAGGTTAGGTTAGGTTAGGTTAGGTTAGGTTAGGTTAGGTTAGGTTAGGTTAGGTTAGGTTAGGTTAGGTTAGGTTAGGTTAGGTTAGGTTAGGTTAGGTTAGGTTAGGTTAGGTTAGGTTAGGTTAGGTTAGGTTAGGTTAGGTTAGGTTAGGTTAGGTTAGGTTAGGTTAGGTTAGGTTAGGTTAGGTTAGGTTAGGTTAGGTTAGGTTAGGTTAGGTTAGGTTAGGTTAGGTTAGGTTAGGTTAGGTTAGGTTAGGTTAGGTTAGGTTAGGTTAGGTTAGGTAGGTTAGGTTAGGTTAGGTTAGGTTAGGTTAGGTTAGGTTAGGTTAGGTTAGGTTAGGTTAGGTTAGGTTAGGTTAGGTTAGGTTAGGTTAGGTTAGGTTAGGTTAGGTTAGGTTAGGTTAGGTTAGGTTAGGTTAGGTTAGGTTAGGTTAGGTTAGGTTAGGTTAGGTTAGGTTAGGTTAGGTTAGGTTAGGTTAGGTTAGGTTAGGTTAGGTTAGGTTAGGTTAGGTTAGGTTAGGTTAGGTTAGGTTAGGTTAGGTTAGGTTAGGTTAGGTTAGGTTAGGTTAGGTTAGGTTAGGTTAGGTTAGGTTAGGTTAGGTTAGGTTAGGTTAGGTTAGGTTAGGTTAGGTTAGGTTAGGTTAGGTTAGGTTAGGTTAGGTTAGGTTAGGTTAGGTTAGGTTAGGTTAGGTTAGGTTAGGTTAGGTTAGGTTAGGTTAGGTTAGGTTAGGTTAGGTTAGGTTAGGTTAGGTTAGGTTAGGTTAGGTTAGGTTAGGTTAGGTTAGGTTAGGTTAGGTTAGGTTAGGTTAGGTTAGGTTAGGTTAGGTTAGGTTAGGTTAGGTTAGGTTAGGTTAGGTTAGGTTAGGTTAGGTTAGGTTAGGTTAGGTTAGGTTAGGTTAGGTTAGGTTAGGTTAGGTTAGGTTAGGTTAGGTTAGGTTAGGTTAGGTTAGGTTAGGTTAGGTTAGGTTAGGTTAGGTTAGGTTAGGTTAGGTTAGGTTAGGTTAGGTTAGGTTAGGTTAGGTTAGGTTAGGTTAGGTTAGGTTAGGTTAGGTTAGGTTAGGTTAGGTTAGGTTAGGTTAGGTTAGGTTAGGTTAGGTTAGGTTAGGTTAGGTTAGGTTAGGTTAGGTTAGGTTAGGTTAGGTTAGGTTAGGTTAGGTTAGGTTAGGTTAGGTTAGGTTAGGTTAGGTTAGGTTAGGTTAGGTTAGGTTAGGTTAGGTTAGGTTAGGTTAGGTAGGTTAGGTTAGGTTAGGTTAGGTTAGGTTAGGTTAGGTTAGGTTAGGTTAGGTTAGGTTAGGTTAGGTTAGGTTAGGTTAGGTTAGGTTAGGTTAGGTTAGGTTAGGTTAGGTTAGGTTAGGTTAGGTTAGGTTAGGTTAGGTTAGGTTAGGTTAGGTTAGGTTAGGTTAGGTTAGGTTAGGTTAGGTTAGGTTAGGTTAGGTTAGGTTAGGTTAGGTTAGGTTAGGTTAGGTTAGGTTAGGTTAGGTTAGGTTAGGTTAGGTTAGGTTAGGTTAGGTTAGGTTAGGTTAGGTTAGGTTAGGTTAGGTTAGGTTAGGTTAGGTTAGGTTAGGTTAGGTTAGGTTAGGTTAGGTTAGGTTAGGTTAGGTTAGGTTAGGTTAGGTTAGGTTAGGTTAGGTTAGGTTAGGTTAGGTTAGGTTAGGTTAGGTTAGGTTAGGTTAGGTTAGGTTAGGTTAGGTTAGGTTAGGTTAGGTTAGGTTAGGTTAGGTTAGGTTAGGTTAGGTTAGGTTAGGTTAGGTTAGGTTAGGTTAGGTTAGGTTAGGTTAGGTTAGGTTAGGTTAGGTTAGGTTAGGTTAGGTTAGGTTAGGTTAGGTTAGGTTAGGTTAGGTTAGGTTAGGTTAGGTTAGGTTAGGTTAGGTTAGGTTAGGTTAGGTTAGGTTAGGTTAGGTTAGGTTAGGTTAGGTTAGGTTAGGTTAGGTTAGGTTAGGTTAGGTTAGGTTAGGTTAGGTTAGGTTAGGTTAGGTTAGGTTAGGTTAGGTTAGGTTAGGTTAGGTTAGGTTAGGTTAGGTTAGGTTAGGTTAGGTTAGGTTAGGTTAGGTTAGGTTAGGTTAGGTTAGGTTAGGTTAGGTTAGGTTAGGTTAGGTTAGGTTAGGTTAGGTTAGGTTAGGTTAGGTTAGGTTAGGTTAGGTTAGGTTAGGTTAGGTTAGGTTAGGTTAGGTTAGGTTAGGTTAGGTTAGGTTAGGTTAGGTTAGGTTAGGTTAGGTTAGGTTAGGTTAGGTTAGGTTAGGTTAGGTTAGGTTAGGTTAGGTTAGGTTAGGTTAGGTTAGGTTAGGTTAGGTTAGGTTAGGTTAGGTTAGGTTAGGTTAGGTTAGGTTAGGTTAGGTTAGGTTAGAGGTTAGGTTAGGTTAGGTTAGGTTAGGTTAGGTTAGGTTAGGTTAGGTTAGGTTAGGTTAGGTTAGGTTAGGTTAGGTTAGGTTAGGTTAGGTTAGGTTAGGTTAGGTTAGGTTAGGTTAGGTTAGGTTAGGTTAGGTTAGGTTAGGTTAGGTTAGGTTAGGTTAGGTTAGGTTAGGTTAGGTTAGGTTAGGTTAGGTTAGGTTAGGTTAGGTTAGGTTAGGTTAGGTTAGGTTAGGTTAGGTTAGGTTAGGTTAGGTTAGGTTAGGTTAGGTTAGGTTAGGTTAGGTTAGGTTAGGTTAGGTTAGGTTAGGTTAGGTTAGGTTAGGTTAGGTTAGGTTAGGTTAGGTTAGGTTAGGTTAGGTTAGGTTAGGTTAGGTTAGGTTAGGTTAGGTTAGGTTAGGTTAGGTTAGGTTAGGTTAGGTTAGGTTAGGTTAGGTTAGGTTAGGTTAGGTTAGGTTAGGTTAGGTTAGGTTAGGTTAGGTTAGGTTAGGTTAGGTTAGGTTAGGTTAGGTTAGGTTAGGTTAGGTTAGGTTAGGTTAGGTTAGGTTAGGTTAGGTTAGGTTAGGTTAGGTTAGGTTAGGTTAGGTTAGGTTAGGTTAGGTTAGGTTAGGTTAGGTTAGGTTAGGTTAGGTTAGGTTAGGTTAGGTTAGGTTAGGTTAGGTTAGGTTAGGTTAGGTTAGGTTAGGTTAGGTTAGGTTAGGTTAGGTTAGGTTAGGTTAGGTTAGGTTAGGTTAGGTTAGGTTAGGTTAGGTTAGGTTAGGTTAGGTTAGGTTAGGTTAGGTTAGGTTAGGTTAGGTTAGGTTAGGTTAGGTTAGGTTAGGTTAGGTTAGGTTAGGTTAGGTTAGGTTAGGTTAGGTTAGGTTAGGTTAGGTTAGGTTAGGTTAGGTTAGGTTAGGTTAGGTTAGGTTAGGTTAGGTTAGGTTAGGTTAGGTTAGGTTAGGTTAGGTTAGGTTAGGTTAGGTTAGGTTAGGTTAGGTTAGGTTAGGTTAGGTTAGGTTAGGTTAGGTTAGGTTAGGTTAGGTTAGGTTAGGTTAGGTTAGGTTAGGTTAGGTTAGGTTAGGTTAGGTTAGGTTAGGTTAGGTTAGGTTAGGTTAGGTTAGGTTAGGTTAGGTTAGGTTAGGTTAGGTTAGGTTAGGTTAGGTTAGGTTAGGTTAGGTTAGGTTAGGTTAGGTTAGGTTAGGTTAGGTTAGGTTAGGTTAGGTTAGGTTAGGTTAGGTTAGGTTAGGTTAGGTTAGGTTAGGTTAGGTTAGGTTAGGTTAGGTTAGGTTAGGTTAGGTTAGGTTAGGTTAGGTTAGGTTAGGTTAGGTTAGGTTAGGTTAGGTTAGGTTAGGTTAGGTTAGGTTAGGTTAGGTTAGGTTAGGTTAGGTTAGGTTAGGTTAGGTTAGGTTAGGTTAGGTTAGGTTAGGTTAGGTTA
>NW_026063194.1:15000-20000 GCF_024362695.1 Pectinophora gossypiella
AAAAAGTGTATAAAAGTGTATATATTTTGTAAGTATATTTGTCTTTATTTAGTTCTAATTTTCTGTATTTCAGGTTCTCCGTGCTGTCCTCGGGTCAACGCTCCTCGAGGTCTACGTGTCTTCGAGTCTACGAATCTACGCGTCTTCGAGTCTACGGGTCTTCGGGTCCTCGGGTCTACGCGTTTTGGTAAGTATCACACGTACACACACACACTTTCACTCATAGACATACACACACATGCACTCTCACACTCACATTCACCTACTCTCGCATACACATTCACCTACTCACACATACACACACGCACACACTATGTCAAGAGAGAGCAGGGAGCGCTAGTTTTGGCTAGAGCAACAAAGCAACAAAGAGAACAAGACAAATTTGAAAAGTAGAATAGAGAATCTATTTCTTTTCAACTATCGATATACACAGGTTTAAAAATAGGTAAAAACAGGATAAGAATAAAAAGTGTAAAATTTTTTGACTCTACGTAGAGTTTGGTCGTTTCTATCTCTGGAATCTCCTCTAGAGGTTCAAATTGGGTCTATGCCGAGAAAATTTTCGGTTGTGTTGGGGCGATTTCCATAGATAGAGTCATAAAATCGATTTCTGCTCTATGTAGAGCAAAGTTTGGAATCTTGACAGATAGTCCTCCCCGTGGCTTTGTTAACGGTAAAAACCGCGTGCCGATAGCTACGGTACTTCCGGAGCTATCGCGGTTTCAAAATCTCCAAGATGGCGGCCTATCTGTCAAAACTCCAATTCAAATGGCTGTAACTCCGCCGTTTTTGGGCCTAGACCACCGGAGTTTCAGCTCAATAGGCTCAGCTGGACCTACTCTATCCACTGAAATGGCTTTCAGGCTGAAAATTTTTCAGGCGGCCAATTTTGCTGAAAGCCACCTACAGGGGTAATTCATGTCAGGGGACAACCTCTCGAGAAAATCCCAACCGAATCGGACGGAACCGAGCCGAGCCAGAGCGGCCCAAACCTTTCTGACAGCTGTCAAACTCGATGTTTAACTAGCTGTAACTCCGCAGCTATAGCGGCTAGAACACCGGAGTTTGGGCTGCCCTGTCCCAACGCGACCCGAACTTTCGCCTGAAACCAGTTTCAGGGCCTGAAATTTTCAGGACGCCGATCGTCCTGAAATTCGGGGGGGCAGTAGGGGTGAAGCCCCTGAGCCTACCAAAGAAAACCGTAGTCTCCTAGGCCCCGTACTTACCGAGCTATGGGGCGTCAAAGTCGGTTTGACAGCTGACTCAGCTGTCAAAGTCCAACTTTGGGGGCGAATAGCTCAGCTCCTATTGCTCCTAAAAGCACGGGGTTTTGGATCCTGGGTTAGGCGCGATCTCTTCTGCCCTCTGAAACTGGTTTCAGCCTGAAAATTTTTCAGGTGTCCGATTCGACTGAAACCCCACGGACTCGAAGGAATCTCCACTCCTCTCACCTAGAGTGGAAACCCCGCTGTTCCAAGACAAATAGCACCGGAGATATTCCAATTTTAAAAATCCAAAATGGCGGACAAAATGGCCGATTTTGTCCAAATTCGGCCCCTGATGAGCTAGGGACCCAGAATTTGTTTTATATATGACCGAATACACAAACTAAAGTTGACTACGTCGAAAAAATTTTGAATTTTGGGGTGTTTCAGGAGTTATAGCCAAAGTTCCTGAAAACTTAATAGCTCCGGAGATACTTGTCCTAGAATGACAAGTGAGGTGTCCACGGATGCGTATCGTTACGCCCTATCTTATAAACTAGACACAGTAAAAATATAATTCAGGACACAAAAGTTATTCAGGAAAAACTAAAATTTCAGAATTTTTTCACAAATTACCTTATAACTCCGAAACTTTCAGTCATAAAAATCTAGAATTTTGTAAGCGGACTAATAATGTTAGCGCGCAACTAAATTCCCTTTAAAAAGGAGGGGTCGTCGTCTTAGTTTCGGAGTTATAAGGGTGCAAAGTTTACACACATAAATACAATTTCCTGAAAAACTATAAAGTCTAAAATTCAGGACGCACCGCTGGAATTTTTGTTGATTTCCGCCGCTTCTACCGGAGTTTTCGCCGTTTCGCTGTCACCTCTGGATCACGTGACATGTGGCCACGTGGATTTGGGTTTTTCAGTTGTAGCTCCTTCGGGACGCTCAGGAAAAATCGGGAAAAATTCTCGAAAAATCGGGCTTGGTGAGGTGCGTCTTTTGATATATCGCGTGTCAGGGGGACGCAAGCGGTTCCGGAGTTATTTCCGGAAAACAGTGGAATAAAAGGTAAAGTCTAACCTTAAAATGTGTTCCTCCCTTATTTAGGGGTTGTTCACTGAAATCCTTTTGTTTTGCACTTGTCACTCAACAGAACTCGCTTTTGCGCACACACTGACACTTCATTCACTGAAATCGCACAACTTTTACTATTTTTTATCGATTTTTTACTGTGGAGCACTATAAAAAGCGTGGTGCTCTCGTCAAAGGTCGGACTGAGACTGGTTAGGTTAGGTTAGGTTAGGTTAGGTTAGGTTAGGTTAGGTTAGGTTAGGTTAGGTTAGGTTAGGTTAGGTTAGGTTAGGTTAGGTTAGGTTAGGTTAGGTTAGGTTAGGTTAGGTTAGGTTAGGTTAGGTTAGGTTAGGTTAGGTTAGGTTAGGTTAGGTTAGGTTAGGTTAGGTTAGGTTAGGTTAGGTTAGGTTAGGTTAGGTTAGGTTAGGTTAGGTTAGGTTAGGTTAGGTTAGGTTAGGTTAGGTTAGGTTAGGTTAGGTTAGGTTAGGTTAGGTTAGGTTAGGTTAGGTTAGGTTAGGTTAGGTTAGGTTAGGTTAGGTTAGGTTAGGTTAGGTTAGGTTAGGTTAGGTTAGGTTAGGTTAGGTTAGGTTAGGTTAGGTTAGGTTAGGTTAGGTTAGGTTAGGTTAGGTTAGGTTAGGTTAGGTTAGGTTAGGTTAGGTTAGGTTAGGTTAGGTTAGGTTAGGTTAGGTTAGGTTAGGTTAGGTTAGGTTAGGTTAGGTTAGGTTAGGTTAGGTTAGGTTAGGTTAGGTTAGGTTAGGTTAGGTTAGGTTAGGTTAGGTTAGGTTAGGTTAGGTTAGGTTAGGTTAGGTTAGGTTAGGTTAGGTTAGGTTAGGTTAGGTTAGGTTAGGTTAGGTTAGGTTAGGTTAGGTTAGGTTAGGTTAGGTTAGGTTAGGTTAGGTTAGGTTAGGTTAGGTTAGGTTAGGTTAGGTTAGGTTAGGTTAGGTTAGGTTAGGTTAGGTTAGGTTAGGTTAGGTTAGGTTAGGTTAGGTTAGGTTAGGTTAGGTTAGGTTAGGTTAGGTTAGGTTAGGTTAGGTTAGGTTAGGTTAGGTTAGGTTAGGTTAGGTTAGGTTAGGTTAGGTTAGGTTAGGTTAGGTTAGGTTAGGTTAGGTTAGGTTAGGTTAGGTTAGGTTAGGTTAGGTTAGGTTAGGTTAGGTTAGGTTAGGTTAGGTTAGGTTAGGTTAGGTTAGGTTAGGTTAGGTTAGGTTAGGTTAGGTTAGGTTAGGTTAGGTTAGGTTAGGTTAGGTTAGGTTAGGTTAGGTTAGGTTAGGTTAGGTTAGGTTAGGTTAGGTTAGGTTAGGTTAGGTTAGGTTAGGTTAGGTTAGGTTAGGTTAGGTTAGGTTAGGTTAGGTTAGGTTAGGTTAGGTTAGGTTAGGTTAGGTTAGGTTAGGTTAGGTTAGGTTAGGTTAGGTTAGGTTAGGTTAGGTTAGGTTAGGTTAGGTTAGGTTAGGTTAGGTTAGGTTAGGTTAGGTTAGGTTAGGTTAGGTTAGGTTAGGTTAGGTTAGGTTAGGTTAGGTTAGGTTAGGTTAGGTTAGGTTAGGTTAGGTTAGGTTAGGTTAGGTTAGGTTAGGTTAGGTTAGGTTAGGTTAGGTTAGGTTAGGTTAGGTTAGGTTAGGTTAGGTTAGGTTAGGTTAGGTTAGGTTAGGTTAGGTTAGGTTAGGTTAGGTTAGGTTAGGTTAGGTTAGGTTAGGTTAGGTTAGGTTAGGTTAGGTTAGGTTAGGTTAGGTTAGGTTAGGTTAGGTTAGGTTAGGTTAGGTTAGGTTAGGTTAGGTTAGGTTAGGTTAGGTTAGGTTAGGTTAGGTTAGGTTAGGTTAGGTTAGGTTAGGTTAGGTTAGGTTAGGTTAGGTTAGGTTAGGTTAGGTTAGGTTAGGTTAGGTTAGGTTAGGTTAGGTTAGGTTAGGTTAGGTTAGGTTAGGTTAGGTTAGGTTAGGTTAGGTTAGGTTAGGTTAGGTTAGGTTAGGTTAGGTTAGGTTAGGTTAGGTTAGGTTAGGTTAGGTTAGGTTAGGTTAGGTTAGGTTAGGTTAGGTTAGGTTAGGTTAGGTTAGGTTAGGTTAGGTTAGGTTAGGTTAGGTTAGGTTAGGTTAGGTTAGGTTAGGTTAGGTTAGGTTAGGTTAGGTTAGGTTAGGTTAGGTTAGGTTAGGTTAGGTTAGGTTAGGTTAGGTTAGGTTAGGTTAGGTTAGGTTAGGTTAGGTTAGGTTAGGTTAGGTTAGGTTAGGTTAGGTTAGGTTAGGTTAGGTTAGGTTAGGTTAGGTTAGGTTAGGTTAGGTTAGGTTAGGTTAGGTTAGGTTAGGTTAGGTTAGGTTAGGTTAGGTTAGGTTAGGTTAGGTTAGGTTAGGTTAGGTTAGGTTAGGTTAGGTTAGGTTAGGTTAGGTTAGGTTAGGTTAGGTTAGGTTAGGTTAGGTTAGGTTAGGTTAGGTTAGGTTAGGTTAGGTTAGGTTAGGTTAGGTTAGGTTAGGTTAGGTTAGGTTAGGTTAGGTTAGGTTAGGTTAGGTTAGGTTAGGTTAGGTTAGGTTAGGTTAGGTTAGGTTAGGTTAGGTTAGGTTAGGTTAGGTTAGGTTAGGTTAGGTTAGGTTAGGTTAGGTTAGGTTAGGTTAGGTTAGGTTAGGTTAGGTTAGGTTAGGTTAGGTTAGGTTAGGTTAGGTTAGGTTAGGTTAGGTTAGGTTAGGTTAGGTTAGGTTAGGTTAGGTTAGGTTAGGTTAGGTTAGGTTAGGTTAGGTTAGG
>NW_026063194.1:25000-40913 GCF_024362695.1 Pectinophora gossypiella
TTAGGTTAGGTTAGGTTAGGTTAGGTTAGGTTAGGTTAGGTTAGGTTAGGTTAGGTTAGGTTAGGTTAGGTTAGGTTAGGTTAGGTTAGGTTAGGTTAGGTTAGGTTAGGTTAGGTTAGGTTAGGTTAGGTTAGGTTAGGTTAGGTTAGGTTAGGTTAGGTTAGGTTAGGTTAGGTTAGGTTAGGTTAGGTTAGGTTAGGTTAGGTTAGGTTAGGTTAGGTTAGGTTAGGTTAGGTTAGGTTAGGTTAGGTTAGGTTAGGTTAGGTTAGGTTAGGTTAGGTTAGGTTAGGTTAGGTTAGGTTAGGTTAGGTTAGGTTAGGTTAGGTTAGGTTAGGTTAGGTTAGGTTAGGTTAGGTTAGGTTAGGTTAGGTTAGGTTAGGTTAGGTTAGGTTAGGTTAGGTTAGGTTAGGTTAGGTTAGGTTAGGTTAGGTTAGGTTAGGTTAGGTTAGGTTAGGTTAGGTTAGGTTAGGTTAGGTTAGGTTAGGTTAGGTTAGGTTAGGTTAGGTTAGGTTAGGTTAGGTTAGGTTAGGTTAGGTTAGGTTAGGTTAGGTTAGGTTAGGTTAGGTTAGGTTAGGTTAGGTTAGGTTAGGTTAGGTTAGGTTAGGTTAGGTTAGGTTAGGTTAGGTTAGGTTAGGTTAGGTTAGGTTAGGTTAGGTTAGGTTAGGTTAGGTTAGGTTAGGTTAGGTTAGGTTAGGTTAGGTTAGGTTAGGTTAGGTTAGGTTAGGTTAGGTTAGGTTAGGTTAGGTTAGGTTAGGTTAGGTTAGGTTAGGTTAGGTTAGGTTAGGTTAGGTTAGGTTAGGTTAGGTTAGGTTAGGTTAGGTTAGGTTAGGTTAGGTTAGGTTAGGTTAGGTTAGGTTAGGTTAGGTTAGGTTAGGTTAGGTTAGGTTAGGTTAGGTTAGGTTAGGTTAGGTTAGGTTAGGTTAGGTTAGGTTAGGTTAGGTTAGGTTAGGTTAGGTTAGGTTAGGTTAGGTTAGGTTAGGTTAGGTTAGGTTAGGTTAGGTTAGGTTAGGTTAGGTTAGGTTAGGTTAGGTTAGGTTAGGTTAGGTTAGGTTAGGTTAGGTTAGGTTAGGTTAGGTTAGGTTAGGTTAGGTTAGGTTAGGTTAGGTTAGGTTAGGTTAGGTTAGGTTAGGTTAGGTTAGGTTAGGTTAGGTTAGGTTAGGTTAGGTTAGGTTAGGTTAGGTTAGGTTAGGTTAGGTTAGGTTAGGTTAGGTTAGGTTAGGTTAGGTTAGGTTAGGTTAGGTTAGGTTAGGTTAGGTTAGGTTAGGTTAGGTTAGGTTAGGTTAGGTTAGGTTAGGTTAGGTTAGGTTAGGTTAGGTTAGGTTAGGTTAGGTTAGGTTAGGTTAGGTTAGGTTAGGTTAGGTTAGGTTAGGTTAGGTTAGGTTAGGTTAGGTTAGGTTAGGTTAGGTTAGGTTAGGTTAGGTTAGGTTAGGTTAGGTTAGGTTAGGTTAGGTTAGGTTAGGTTAGGTTAGGTTAGGTTAGGTTAGGTTAGGTTAGGTTAGGTTAGGTTAGGTTAGGTTAGGTTAGGTTAGGTTAGGTTAGGTTAGGTTAGGTTAGGTTAGGTTAGGTTAGGTTAGGTTAGGTTAGGTTAGGTTAGGTTAGGTTAGGTTAGGTTAGGTTAGGTTAGGTTAGGTTAGGTTAGGTTAGGTTAGGTTAGGTTAGGTTAGGTTAGGTTAGGTTAGGTTAGGTTAGGTTAGGTTAGGTTAGGTTAGGTTAGGTTAGGTTAGGTTAGGTTAGGTTAGGTTAGGTTAGGTTAGGTTAGGTTAGGTTAGGTTAGGTTAGGTTAGGTTAGGTTAGGTTAGGTTAGGTTAGGTTAGGTTAGGTTAGGTTAGGTTAGGTTAGGTTAGGTTAGGTTAGGTTAGGTTAGGTTAGGTTAGGTTAGGTTAGGTTAGGTTAGGTTAGGTTAGGTTAGGTTAGGTTAGGTTAGGTTAGGTTAGGTTAGGTTAGGTTAGGTTAGGTTAGGTTAGGTTAGGTTAGGTTAGGTTAGGTTAGGTTAGGTTAGGTTAGGTTAGGTTAGGTTAGGTTAGGTTAGGTTAGGTTAGGTTAGGTTAGGTTAGGTTAGGTTAGGTTAGGTTAGGTTAGGTTAGGTTAGGTTAGGTTAGGTTAGGTTAGGTTAGGTTAGGTTAGGTTAGGTTAGGTTAGGTTAGGTTAGGTTAGGTTAGGTTAGGTTAGGTTAGGTTAGGTTAGGTTAGGTTAGGTTAGGTTAGGTTAGGTTAGGTTAGGTTAGGTTAGGTTAGGTTAGGTTAGGTTAGGTTAGGTTAGGTTAGGTTAGGTTAGGTTAGGTTAGGTTAGGTTAGGTTAGGTTAGGTTAGGTTAGGTTAGGTTAGGTTAGGTTAGGTTAGGTTAGGTTAGGTTAGGTTAGGTTAGGTTAGGTTAGGTTAGGTTAGGTTAGGTTAGGTTAGGTTAGGTTAGGTTAGGTTAGGTTAGGTTAGGTTAGGTTAGGTTAGGTTAGGTTAGGTTAGGTTAGGTTAGGTTAGGTTAGGTTAGGTTAGGTTAGGTTAGGTTAGGTTAGGTTAGGTTAGGTTAGGTTAGGTTAGGTTAGGTTAGGTTAGGTTAGGTTAGGTTAGGTTAGGTTAGGTTAGGTTAGGTTAGGTTAGGTTAGGTTAGGTTAGGTTAGGTTAGGTTAGGTTAGGTTAGGTTAGGTTAGGTTAGGTTAGGTTAGGTTAGGTTAGGTTAGGTTAGGTTAGGTTAGGTTAGGTTAGGTTAGGTTAGGTTAGGTTAGGTTAGGTTAGGTTAGGTTAGGTTAGGTTAGGTTAGGTTAGGTTAGGTTAGGTTAGGTTAGGTTAGGTTAGGTTAGGTTAGGTTAGGTTAGGTTAGGTTCCCCCCCAATGGATTCTCGCCTTGTCGTGGCGGGGGGGCTCAGTAGCTGCATCGGCGGGTGCCGCTTTAGCCCAATGATGCAGTGAAGCTAAGAAGAATCCAGCGCGGCGGTGGCAAAGTCCACTGCTGCGCAACCCGTAACCCTTAGCGCTTTGTGGTGGGGCGCCAAAGGAACGGGGGCCGCTTCCACATTGAGTGGAGGGGGCCGCGAGGAGACAACCTCTGTAAAAAACCGCCGGGAGGAGGCGTTTCTCGCCTTGCGCGCGGCGGTCGTTCGTATTGCACGGCGGCCGTCGGGCCACCCGCAACCCTCGGTATTCCGAGGCGTGGGGGCCGCTCCCACGCAAGTGGGGGGGGCCGCGAGGAGACAACCTCTTTAAAAAATCCACCCGGAGGAGGAGGCGCGTGGCGCCGTTGGTGACGGGTTCGGCGGCCATGAATACATGCCCGTCGGACAGGCTTCGGCCACCGTCGCCAAACTTGTTATCTTGGTTAGGTGTCGTGGACATGTCTCGCGGCCTACCAAGACCAAGGGGCTTGCCTTGGTCGGCCGGCCCAAGAGGAGACAACCTCAATAAAAAACCCCCAAAGTCCCGGCGTTGAGGTGCCTTCGGGCCTTCGCGCGGCGTCGGGACGCCGGAAGGTGGCGGAGGGGGTATTCTCCGCCAGCTAGCGACCAACCCTGGGGCACCTCCCGCACCCCAGCGGTATTAGGGTTATCCGGGTACAGGGGGCACTGCCCGGATGGACCACCCTTTCCCCCATAATCGTGGGACTCAAAATGGAATTTTCAAAAAATAACAAAGCCGAGAATTCGGAGCTGGACGTTGGGAGTAAAGGAGCGAGGAAGGGAGGAGAAGGAGAAAAGCGTGCTCAGGCACAGTCGTTTACCGGCCTTGATGCGGACACCAAGTCCGCGGGGCAACTTGTGGCGCAACCGGGATCCACCACCCCGGAAGCGGCACAGTGCCCTGGCCTAGGCGCTCGCGCCACCCGTCTCCGCAAGGGGACCATGGAGAAGGAACTCAACTCCGGACAGCCGATCCTAAGCGGCAAGGATCTGCTGTCCGTAGTTGAGAAGGATAGAAGGCTCAGCGTGGTTCTATCACGCTGCGCCACACCTGTCACCACGACGACCGCTGGCCGGGAGGATGAGTCTATGCTAGACTCGGACGACTCCTCCTGCGCCAGCATGGTGACGGTGGGGTCGGAGTTGTCAGGCCCGAGGAAACGGTTCCTAAAACGGAATCGGTCTGACCCTGAGGCCGAAGAGTCGGACTCGCCTGCGTCGCCCTTCGAGGGTGCAGGCCACCGCTCTAAAAGGGGGAGAGGTCGCCCCTCCTCCACCGGTAAGTATGTCGGCCTGGCCGCAGCCAGGGCGGCATACAACCAGGAGCTGGCCGAGAGCCTCCGGCTTGAGGCAGAGGCCGAGGTTGCAGGGATGGCTCGGAACCTGAGGGAGGCTAGGGCCTCTTTACAGCCCAGCCCCCACATGGCAACCCAAGAGGAGGAGCAGACGAGCGCTGCATTAGCCGGCATTGTGAAGACTTCGCTGGATACCATTACAATGGTCGCCACGAAGTCTTCACAATTGAAAGGGACTTACGTTCGGGCCCTGAAGGATGCCGTAAAGGGCATCCAAGAGGCTGTGTCCCAAATCAGGGATCGAACGATGACGGAGGAGGTCATGCGGCTGGAGGCCGCTAACTCCAAGCTCACAAAGGAGGTCGCCGACCTGCGCCGCGACTTGCAAGAGTTGCGGCAGCGACCATCCCAGCCCGTGAGCTCGGAGCCAAGCCTCCGGCAGCTTCTGGAGGAGACAGCCCGTGCCAACGCCGAGATGTTCGGCAACATGCTGAACGCGCGGTTGGCCGGGATCGAAGATCGTCTCCTCCCAGAGCCACGACGGAGACCTCCGCTTGCGGTGGACACCAGAAGCGCCAGGGCAGACCCTGCTCAGTCTGCGCCAGCAGGGGCCCCGGTCGCTTCTACGAGAAGTAGTGGCCAGCCTGCCAAGCCCGCAAAGCCCGACAAAAAGGATGGCAAGGAAGCTCCCACTAACAGTCAGGCTCCCTCTGTTCCCTCTTCTTCGGGAAAGAAGGGGAAGAACAAGAGGAAAAGCCTGGCTGCACAAGAGGCAGCAGAGGCTCGGCGCCAGCCTGCCCCTGCACCAACGGCGGAGCCATGGACCGCCGTTGTTGGCCGAAAGGCCAGGAACAAGGCGGCCAAAGCGGCTAAGGCGGCCAAAGAGCCGCAAAAGCCTCGGTCCACGGCCCAGAAGAAGGCCAAGCTCCGGACACCAAGAACGGCAGCGGTATCGCTGACCTTGGTGCCCGGAGTCGAGGAGAGAGGCGTAACATACGCCTCGATCCTCTCCGACGCCAAGCGGCGCGTCTCCCTCGCTGACCTCGGAATCAGCAACATGCGGTTCCGCAGGGCGGCGACGGGTGCGCGCCTGCTTGAGATCGGAGGGGAGAACTCGGCGGCGAAGGCGGACTCCCTCGCCAAGAAGCTGAGGGAGGTCCTCAGCCCGGACGCGGTCAAGGTCGTCCGCCCAGTGAAGCGCGCGGAAATCCGCGTCACTGGGCTGGATGACTCAGCCGACGCCATTGAGGTGGCCGACGCTGTGGCCAAGGAAGGAGGCTGCGCGGTCGACGACGTGAAGCATGGGCGGATCGTCGTCGGACCGAGAGGGGACGGGTCCCTCTGGATCAGCTGCCCAGTCGCAGCTGCCAAGAGGCTGTCCGACTCTGGCCGACTACTGGTCGGGTGGACGTCGGCCAGAGTAAGGCTCCTCGAATCCAGACCGGCACGGTGCTACCGCTGTCTGGAGCCGGGGCACCTAGGAGTCAAGTGCTCCTGCGAGGTTGACCGCAGCCGACTGTGCTTCCGCTGCGGTCAACCCGACCATCAGGCGCGGGACTGCACGGCTGAGCCCCATTGCCCCGTCTGTGCGACGGCAGGCAAACCGGCGGCTCACTCCATCGGTGGCAGCGGATGCATTTCTGCTGCCAAGCCGGCAGCCAAAAGCCCGCAGGAGAGTGCGCCGAAGCCGAAGCGGCCAAAGCGCAAGGCCAAGGCCAAGAGGGCCGGGGCGGAGCATATGGACACCGTTCCTTGAACGGACAGAGCTCCGCCCTAACGGGGACCTGTGGACGGTGGTCGGGGGACCGCCGTCCACAACATCGGTCCCGTGCTGTAGGGCTGCCCAAGTGTTCCGGGCAGCCCTCGGCGGTGGGGGAGGCGCTTGATGCGCCCCCATAGGCGCAGGGCCCAAGAGGGCATCCGCCGGCGGGGACGCGGTTGTGTGCAGCTGCGTTCCCGTGTCCCCGCCACATGGCGGCGAGGAGGAACACCGTTGGGTTTTAGTGGGTATACCGGCTTTTCCGGGGAGTCCCACATAACCACGTCGTCCCCCCGGGCGGCGTGGTATGCGTAACGCATTTCCCAACGTTAAAAAAAAAAAAAAAAAAAAAAAAAAAAAAAAAAAAAAGGTTAGGTTAGGTTAGGTTAGGTTAGGTTAGGTTAGGTTAGGTTAGGTTAGGTTAGGTTAGGTTAGGTTAGGTTAGGTTAGGTTAGGTTAGGTTAGGTTAGGTTAGGTTAGGTTAGGTTAGGTTAGGTTAGGTTAGGTTAGGTTAGGTTAGGTTAGGTTAGGTTAGGTTAGGTTAGGTTAGGTTAGGTTAGGTTAGGTTAGGTTAGGTTAGGTTAGGTTAGGTTAGGTTAGGTTAGGTTAGGTTAGGTTAGGTTAGGTTAGGTTAGGTTAGGTTAGGTTAGGTTAGGTTAGGTTAGGTTAGGTTAGGTTAGGTTAGGTTAGGTTAGGTTAGGTTAGGTTAGGTTAGGTTAGGTTAGGTTAGGTTAGGTTAGGTTAGGTTAGGTTAGGTTAGGTTAGGTTAGGTTAGGTTAGGTTAGGTTAGGTTAGGTTAGGTTAGGTTAGGTTAGGTTAGGTTAGGTTAGGTTAGGTTAGGTTAGGTTAGGTTAGGTTAGGTTAGGTTAGGTTAGGTTAGGTTAGGTTAGGTTAGGTTAGGTTAGGTTAGGTTAGGTTAGGTTAGGTTAGGTTAGGTTAGGTTAGGTTAGGTTAGGTTAGGTTAGGTTAGGTTAGGTTAGGTTAGGTTAGGTTAGGTTAGGTTAGGTTAGGTTAGGTTAGGTTAGGTTAGGTTAGGTTAGGTTAGGTTAGGTTAGGTTAGGTTAGGTTAGGTTAGGTTAGGTTAGGTTAGGTTAGGTTAGGTTAGGTTAGGTTAGGTTAGGTTAGGTTAGGTTAGGTTAGGTTAGGTTAGGTTAGGTTAGGTTAGGTTAGGTTAGGTTAGGTTAGGTTAGGTTAGGTTAGGTTAGGTTAGGTTAGGTTAGGTTAGGTTAGGTTAGGTTAGGTTAGGTTAGGTTAGGTTAGGTTAGGTTAGGTTAGGTTAGGTTAGGTTAGGTTAGGTTAGGTTAGGTTAGGTTAGGTTAGGTTAGGTTAGGTTAGGTTAGGTTAGGTTAGGTTAGGTTAGGTTAGGTTAGGTTAGGTTAGGTTAGGTTAGGTTAGGTTAGGTTAGGTTAGGTTAGGTTAGGTTAGGTTAGGTTAGGTTAGGTTAGGTTAGGTTAGGTTAGGTTAGGTTAGGTTAGGTTAGGTTAGGTTAGGTTAGGTTAGGTTAGGTTAGGTTAGGTTAGGTTAGGTTAGGTTAGGTTAGGTTAGGTTAGGTTAGGTTAGGTTAGGTTAGGTTAGGTTAGGTTAGGTTAGGTTAGGTTAGGTTAGGTTAGGTTAGGTTAGGTTAGGTTAGGTTAGGTTAGGTTAGGTTAGGTTAGGTTAGGTTAGGTTAGGTTAGGTTAGGTTAGGTTAGGTTAGGTTAGGTTAGGTTAGGTTAGGTTAGGTTAGGTTAGGTTAGGTTAGGTTAGGTTAGGTTAGGTTAGGTTAGGTTAGGTTAGGTTAGGTTAGGTTAGGTTAGGTTAGGTTAGGTTAGGTTAGGTTAGGTTAGGTTAGGTTAGGTTAGGTTAGGTTAGGTTAGGTTAGGTTAGGTTAGGTTAGGTTAGGTTAGGTTAGGTTAGGTTAGGTTAGGTTAGGTTAGGTTAGGTTAGGTTAGGTTAGGTTAGGTTAGGTTAGGTTAGGTTAGGTTAGGTTAGGTTAGGTTAGGTTAGGTTAGGTTAGGTTAGGTTAGGTTAGGTTAGGTTAGGTTAGGTTAGGTTAGGTTAGGTTAGGTTAGGTTAGGTTAGGTTAGGTTAGGTTAGGTTAGGTTAGGTTAGGTTAGGTTAGGTTAGGTTAGGTTAGGTTAGGTTAGGTTAGGTTAGGTTAGGTTAGGTTAGGTTAGGTTAGGTTAGGTTAGGTTAGGTTAGGTTAGGTTAGGTTAGGTTAGGTTAGGTTAGGTTAGGTTAGGTTAGGTTAGGTTAGGTTAGGTTAGGTTAGGTTAGGTTAGGTTAGGTTAGGTTAGGTTAGGTTAGGTTAGGTTAGGTTAGGTTAGGTTAGGTTAGGTTAGGTTAGGTTAGGTTAGGTTAGGTTAGGTTAGGTTAGGTTAGGTTAGGTTAGGTTAGGTTAGGTTAGGTTAGGTTAGGTTAGGTTAGGTTAGGTTAGGTTAGGTTAGGTTAGGTTAGGTTAGGTTAGGTTAGGTTAGGTTAGGTTAGGTTAGGTTAGGTTAGGTTAGGTTAGGTTAGGTTAGGTTAGGTTAGGTTAGGTTAGGTTAGGTTAGGTTAGGTTAGGTTAGGTTAGGTTAGGTTAGGTTAGGTTAGGTTAGGTTAGGTTAGGTTAGGTTAGGTTAGGTTAGGTTAGGTTAGGTTAGGTTAGGTTAGGTTAGGTTAGGTTAGGTTAGGTTAGGTTAGGTTAGGTTAGGTTAGGTTAGGTTAGGTTAGGTTAGGTTAGGTTAGGTTAGGTTAGGTTAGGTTAGGTTAGGTTAGGTTAGGTTAGGTTAGGTTAGGTTAGGTTAGGTTAGGTTAGGTTAGGTTAGGTTAGGTTAGGTTAGGTTAGGTTAGGTTAGGTTAGGTTAGGTTAGGTTAGGTTAGGTTAGGTTAGGTTAGGTTAGGTTAGGTTAGGTTAGGTTAGGTTAGGTTAGGTTAGGTTAGGTTAGGTTAGGTTAGGTTAGGTTAGGTTAGGTTAGGTTAGGTTAGGTTAGGTTAGGTTAGGTTAGGTTAGGTTAGGTTAGGTTAGGTTAGGTTAGGTTAGGTTAGGTTAGGTTAGGTTAGGTTAGGTTAGGTTAGGTTAGGTTAGGTTAGGTTAGGTTAGGTTAGGTTAGGTTAGGTTAGGTTAGGTTAGGTTAGGTTAGGTTAGGTTAGGTTAGGTTAGGTTAGGTTAGGTTAGGTTAGGTTAGGTTAGGTTAGGTTAGGTTAGGTTAGGTTAGGTTAGGTTAGGTTAGGTTAGGTTAGGTTAGGTTAGGTTAGGTTAGGTTAGGTTAGGTTAGGTTAGGTTAGGTTAGGTTAGGTTAGGTTAGGTTAGGTTAGGTTAGGTTAGGTTAGGTTAGGTTAGGTTAGGTTAGGTTAGGTTAGGTTAGGTTAGGTTAGGTTAGGTTAGGTTAGGTTAGGTTAGGTTAGGTTAGGTTAGGTTAGGTTAGGTTAGGTTAGGTTAGGTTAGGTTAGGTTAGGTTAGGTTAGGTTAGGTTAGGTTAGGTTAGGTTAGGTTAGGTTAGGTTAGGTTAGGTTAGGTTAGGTTAGGTTAGGTTAGGTTAGGTTAGGTTAGGTTAGGTTAGGTTAGGTTAGGTTAGGTTAGGTTAGGTTAGGTTAGGTTAGGTTAGGTTAGGTTAGGTTAGGTTAGGTTAGGTTAGGTTAGGTTAGGTTAGGTTAGGTTAGGTTAGGTTAGGTTAGGTTAGGTTAGGTTAGGTTAGGTTAGGTTAGGTTAGGTTAGGTTAGGTTAGGTTAGGTTAGGTTAGGTTAGGTTAGGTTAGGTTAGGTTAGGTTAGGTTAGGTTAGGTTAGGTTAGGTTAGGTTAGGTTAGGTTAGGTTAGGTTAGGTTAGGTTAGGTTAGGTTAGGTTAGGTTAGGTTAGGTTAGGTTAGGTTAGGTTAGGTTAGGTTAGGTTAGGTTAGGTTAGGTTAGGTTAGGTTAGGTTAGGTTAGGTTAGGTTAGGTTAGGTTAGGTTAGGTTAGGTTAGGTTAGGTTAGGTTAGGTTAGGTTAGGTTAGGTTAGGTTAGGTTAGGTTAGGTTAGGTTAGGTTAGGTTAGGTTAGGTTAGGTTAGGTTAGGTTAGGTTAGGTTAGGTTAGGTTAGGTTAGGTTAGGTTAGGTTAGGTTAGGTTAGGTTAGGTTAGGTTAGGTTAGGTTAGGTTAGGTTAGGTTAGGTTAGGTTAGGTTAGGTTAGGTTAGGTTAGGTTAGGTTAGGTTAGGTTAGGTTAGGTTAGGTTAGGTTAGGTTAGGTTAGGTTAGGTTAGGTTAGGTTAGGTTAGGTTAGGTTAGGTTAGGTTAGGTTAGGTTAGGTTAGGTTAGGTTAGGTTAGGTTAGGTTAGGTTAGGTTAGGTTAGGTTAGGTTAGGTTAGGTTAGGTTAGGTTAGGTTAGGTTAGGTTAGGTTAGGTTAGGTTAGGTTAGGTTAGGTTAGGTTAGGTTAGGTTAGGTTAGGTTAGGTTAGGTTAGGTTAGGTTAGGTTAGGTTAGGTTAGGTTAGGTTAGGTTAGGTTAGGTTAGGTTAGGTTAGGTTAGGTTAGGTTAGGTTAGGTTAGGTTAGGTTAGGTTAGGTTAGGTTAGGTTAGGTTAGGTTAGGTTAGGTTAGGTTAGGTTAGGTTAGGTTAGGTTAGGTTAGGTTAGGTTAGGTTAGGTTAGGTTAGGTTAGGTTAGGTTAGGTTAGGTTAGGTTAGGTTAGGTTAGGTTAGGTTAGGTTAGGTTAGGTTAGGTTAGGTTAGGTTAGGTTAGGTTAGGTTAGGTTAGGTTAGGTTAGGTTAGGTTAGGTTAGGTTAGGTTAGGTTAGGTTAGGTTAGGTTAGGTTAGGTTAGGTTAGGTTAGGTTAGGTTAGGTTAGGTTAGGTTAGGTTAGGTTAGGTTAGGTTAGGTTAGGTTAGGTTAGGTTAGGTTAGGTTAGGTTAGGTTAGGTTAGGTTAGGTTAGGTTAGGTTAGGTTAGGTTAGGTTAGGTTAGGTTAGGTTAGGTTAGGTTAGGTTAGGTTAGGTTAGGTTAGGTTAGGTTAGGTTAGGTTAGGTTAGGTTAGGTTAGGTTAGGTTAGGTTAGGTTAGGTTAGGTTAGGTTAGGTTAGGTTAGGTTAGGTTAGGTTAGGTTAGGTTAGGTTAGGTTAGGTTAGGTTAGGTTAGGTTAGGTTAGGTTAGGTTAGGTTAGGTTAGGTTAGGTTAGGTTAGGTTAGGTTAGGTTAGGTTAGGTTAGGTTAGGTTAGGTTAGGTTAGGTTAGGTTAGGTTAGGTTAGGTTAGGTTAGGTTAGGTTAGGTTAGGTTAGGTTAGGTTAGGTTAGGTTAGGTTAGGTTAGGTTAGGTTAGGTTAGGTTAGGTTAGGTTAGGTTAGGTTAGGTTAGGTTAGGTTAGGTTAGGTTAGGTTAGGTTAGGTTAGGTTAGGTTAGGTTAGGTTAGGTTAGGTTAGGTTAGGTTAGGTTAGGTTAGGTTAGGTTAGGTTAGGTTAGGTTAGGTTAGGTTAGGTTAGGTTAGGTTAGGTTAGGTTAGGTTAGGTTAGGTTAGGTTAGGTTAGGTTAGGTTAGGTTAGGTTAGGTTAGGTTAGGTTAGGTTAGGTTAGGTTAGGTTAGGTTAGGTTAGGTTAGGTTAGGTTAGGTTAGGTTAGGTTAGGTTAGGTTAGGTTAGGTTAGGTTAGGTTAGGTTAGGTTAGGTTAGGTTAGGTTAGGTTAGGTTAGGTTAGGTTAGGTTAGGTTAGGTTAGGTTAGGTTAGGTTAGGTTAGGTTAGGTTAGGTTAGGTTAGGTTAGGTTAGGTTAGGTTAGGTTAGGTTAGGTTAGGTTAGGTTAGGTTAGGTTAGGTTAGGTTAGGTTAGGTTAGGTTAGGTTAGGTTAGGTTAGGTTAGGTTAGGTTAGGTTAGGTTAGGTTAGGTTAGGTTAGGTTAGGTTAGGTTAGGTTAGGTTAGGTTAGGTTAGGTTAGGTTAGGTTAGGTTAGGTTAGGTTAGGTTAGGTTAGGTTAGGTTAGGTTAGGTTAGGTTAGGTTAGGTTAGGTTAGGTTAGGTTAGGTTAGGTTAGGTTAGGTTAGGTTAGGTTAGGTTAGGTTAGGTTAGGTTAGGTTAGGTTAGGTTAGGTTAGGTTAGGTTAGGTTAGGTTAGGTTAGGTTAGGTTAGGTTAGGTTAGGTTAGGTTAGGTTAGGTTAGGTTAGGTTAGGTTAGGTTAGGTTAGGTTAGGTTAGGTTAGGTTAGGTTAGGTTAGGTTAGGTTAGGTTAGGTTAGGTTAGGTTAGGTTAGGTTAGGTTAGGTTAGGTTAGGTTAGGTTAGGTTAGGTTAGGTTAGGTTAGGTTAGGTTAGGTTAGGTTAGGTTAGGTTAGGTTAGGTTAGGTTAGGTTAGGTTAGGTTAGGTTAGGTTAGGTTAGGTTAGGTTAGGTTAGGTTAGGTTAGGTTAGGTTAGGTTAGGTTAGGTTAGGTTAGGTTAGGTTAGGTTAGGTTAGGTTAGGTTAGGTTAGGTTAGGTTAGGTTAGGTTAGGTTAGGTTAGGTTAGGTTAGGTTAGGTTAGGTTAGGTTAGGTTAGGTTAGGTTAGGTTAGGTTAGGTTAGGTTAGGTTAGGTTAGGTTAGGTTAGGTTAGGTTAGGTTAGGTTAGGTTAGGTTAGGTTAGGTTAGGTTAGGTTAGGTTAGGTTAGGTTAGGTTAGGTTAGGTTAGGTTAGGTTAGGTTAGGTTAGGTTAGGTTAGGTTAGGTTAGGTTAGGTTAGGTTAGGTTAGGTTAGGTTAGGTTAGGTTAGGTTAGGTTAGGTTAGGTTAGGTTAGGTTAGGTTAGGTTAGGTTAGGTTAGGTTAGGTTAGGTTAGGTTAGGTTAGGTTAGGTTAGGTTAGGTTAGGTTAGGTTAGGTTAGGTTAGGTTAGGTTAGGTTAGGTTAGGTTAGGTTAGGTTAGGTTAGGTTAGGTTAGGTTAGGTTAGGTTAGGTTAGGTTAGGTTAGGTTAGGTTAGGTTAGGTTAGGTTAGGTTAGGTTAGGTTAGGTTAGGTTAGGTTAGGTTAGGTTAGGTTAGGTTAGGTTAGGTTAGGTTAGGTTAGGTTAGGTTAGGTTAGGTTAGGTTAGGTTAGGTTAGGTTAGGTTAGGTTAGGTTAGGTTAGGTTAGGTTAGGTTAGGTTAGGTTAGGTTAGGTTAGGTTAGGTTAGGTTAGGTTAGGTTAGGTTAGGTTAGGTTAGGTTAGGTTAGGTTAGGTTAGGTTAGGTTAGGTTAGGTTAGGTTAGGTTAGGTTAGGTTAGGTTAGGTTAGGTTAGGTTAGGTTAGGTTAGGTTAGGTTAGGTTAGGTTAGGTTAGGTTAGGTTAGGTTAGGTTAGGTTAGGTTAGGTTAGGTTAGGTTAGGTTAGGTTAGGTTAGGTTAGGTTAGGTTAGGTTAGGTTAGGTTAGGTTAGGTTAGGTTAGGTTAGGTTAGGTTAGGTTAGGTTAGGTTAGGTTAGGTTAGGTTAGGTTAGGTTAGGTTAGGTTAGGTTAGGTTAGGTTAGGTTAGGTTAGGTTAGGTTAGGTTAGGTTAGGTTAGGTTAGGTTAGGTTAGGTTAGGTTAGGTTAGGTTAGGTTAGGTTAGGTTAGGTTAGGTTAGGTTAGGTTAGGTTAGGTTAGGTTAGGTTAGGTTAGGTTAGGTTAGGTTAGGTTAGGTTAGGTTAGGTTAGGTTAGGTTAGGTTAGGTTAGGTTAGGTTAGGTTAGGTTAGGTTAGGTTAGGTTAGGTTAGGTTAGGTTAGGTTAGGTTAGGTTAGGTTAGGTTAGGTTAGGTTAGGTTAGGTTAGGTTAGGTTAGGTTAGGTTAGGTTAGGTTAGGTTAGGTTAGGTTAGGTTAGGTTAGGTTAGGTTAGGTTAGGTTAGGTTAGGTTAGGTTAGGTTAGGTTAGGTTAGGTTAGGTTAGGTTAGGTTAGGTTAGGTTAGGTTAGGTTAGGTTAGGTTAGGTTAGGTTAGGTTAGGTTAGGTTAGGTTAGGTTAGGTTAGGTTAGGTTAGGTTAGGTTAGGTTAGGTTAGGTTAGGTTAGGTTAGGTTAGGTTAGGTTAGGTTAGGTTAGGTTAGGTTAGGTTAGGTTAGGTTAGGTTAGGTTAGGTTAGGTTAGGTTAGGTTAGGTTAGGTTAGGTTAGGTTAGGTTAGGTTAGGTTAGGTTAGGTTAGGTTAGGTTAGGTTAGGTTAGGTTAGGTTAGGTTAGGTTAGGTTAGGTTAGGTTAGGTTAGGTTAGGTTAGGTTAGGTTAGGTTAGGTTAGGTTAGGTTAGGTTAGGTTAGGTTAGGTTAGGTTAGGTTAGGTTAGGTTAGGTTAGGTTAGGTTAGGTTAGGTTAGGTTAGGTTAGGTTAGGTTAGGTTAGGTTAGGTTAGGTTAGGTTAGGTTAGGTTAGGTTAGGTTAGGTTAGGTTAGGTTAGGTTAGGTTAGGTTAGGTTAGGTTAGGTTAGGTTAGGTTAGGTTAGGTTAGGTTAGGTTAGGTTAGGTTAGGTTAGGTTAGGTTAGGTTAGGTTAGGTTAGGTTAGGTTAGGTTAGGTTAGGTTAGGTTAGGTTAGGTTAGGTTAGGTTAGGTTAGGTTAGGTTAGGTTAGGTTAGGTTAGGTTAGGTTAGGTTAGGTTAGGTTAGGTTAGGTTAGGTTAGGTTAGGTTAGGTTAGGTTAGGTTAGGTTAGGTTAGGTTAGGTTAGGTTAGGTTAGGTTAGGTTAGGTTAGGTTAGGTTAGGTTAGGTTAGGTTAGGTTAGGTTAGGTTAGGTTAGGTTAGGTTAGGTTAGGTTAGGTTAGGTTAGGTTAGGTTAGGTTAGGTTAGGTTAGGTTAGGTTAGGTTAGGTTAGGTTAGGTTAGGTTAGGTTAGGTTAGGTTAGGTTAGGTTAGGTTAGGTTAGGTTAGGTTAGGTTAGGTTAGGTTAGGTTAGGTTAGGTTAGGTTAGGTTAGGTTAGGTTAGGTTAGGTTAGGTTAGGTTAGGTTAGGTTAGGTTAGGTTAGGTTAGGTTAGGTTAGGTTAGGTTAGGTTAGGTTAGGTTAGGTTAGGTTAGGTTAGGTTAGGTTAGGTTAGGTTAGGTTAGGTTAGGTTAGGTTAGGTTAGGTTAGGTTAGGTTAGGTTAGGTTAGGTTAGGTTAGGTTAGGTTAGGTTAGGTTAGGTTAGGTTAGGTTAGGTTAGGTTAGGTTAGGTTAGGTTAGGTTAGGTTAGGTTAGGTTAGGTTAGGTTAGGTTAGGTTAGGTTAGGTTAGGTTAGGTTAGGTTAGGTTAGGTTAGGTTAGGTTAGGTTAGGTTAGGTTAGGTTAGGTTAGGTTAGGTTAGGTTAGGTTAGGTTAGGTTAGGTTAGGTTAGGTTAGGTTAGGTTAGGTTAGGTTAGGTTAGGTTAGGTTAGGTTAGGTTAGGTTAGGTTAGGTTAGGTTAGGTTAGGTTAGGTTAGGTTAGGTTAGGTTAGGTTAGGTTAGGTTAGGTTAGGTTAGGTTAGGTTAGGTTAGGTTAGGTTAGGTTAGGTTAGGTTAGGTTAGGTTAGGTTAGGTTAGGTTAGGTTAGGTTAGGTTAGGTTAGGTTAGGTTAGGTTAGGTTAGGTTAGGTTAGGTTAGGTTAGGTTAGGTTAGGTTAGGTTAGGTTAGGTTAGGTTAGGTTAGGTTAGGTTAGGTTAGGTTAGGTTAGGTTAGGTTAGGTTAGGTTAGGTTAGGTTAGGTTAGGTTAGGTTAGGTTAGGTTAGGTTAGGTTAGGTTAGGTTAGGTTAGGTTAGGTTAGGTTAGGTTAGGTTAGGTTAGGTTAGGTTAGGTTAGGTTAGGTTAGGTTAGGTTAGGTTAGGTTAGGTTAGGTTAGGTTAGGTTAGGTTAGGTTAGGTTAGGTTAGGTTAGGTTAGGTTAGGTTAGGTTAGGTTAGGTTAGGTTAGGTTAGGTTAGGTTAGGTTAGGTTAGGTTAGGTTAGGTTAGGTTAGGTTAGGTTAGGTTAGGTTAGGTTAGGTTAGGTTAGGTTAGGTTAGGTTAGGTTAGGTTAGGTTAGGTTAGGTTAGGTTAGGTTAGGTTAGGTTAGGTTAGGTTAGGTTAGGTTAGGTTAGGTTAGGTTAGGTTAGGTTAGGTTAGGTTAGGTTAGGTTAGGTTAGGTTAGGTTAGGTTAGGTTAGGTTAGGTTAGGTTAGGTTAGGTTAGGT
>NW_026063195.1:0-5000 GCF_024362695.1 Pectinophora gossypiella
CTGCGGTTGCCTTGCGCTTTCCGGCCTCAATCATAAGCTCCTGGGTCGCCAACTTCTTCCTTTGGAGGTTCGCCTGGAGTATCTTGTACGGAGTGTTCTTTGGAACCACCTTAGCAGTACGCTATTGACGCTCGTGCTAGCCTGTCCCACTTCACTCTGACAGGGCATTCATTGCTGAATGCGTTGTGGGCCGTATTCTCAAACTCTGCTTTGCAGCAGTTCCTACACTCTGGCGTTGCGCCCAATATGCGTTGAGGACAGTCTGCCCTGAGGTGTGGTCCCGCACAGTGGCTGCATAAGTCTGCGGGTTCTTTACAGAACCGTCGGCCGTGCCCATACCCCAGGCAGCGCGTGCACTGCACCAGCGGAGATTGGTCCTCAACGTATATTGTTTGCAGGTCAATTTTCACTCTACCTTTCGCCAGCGCTCGGTTCCAAATCGTGGGGGAGGTGGTGACGATCACATTATTTGTATTTGGGTTCCTTGCGTTCCTGCGGAACTTAACGGTGATGCGGTCTTCCTCCTCGTCGAGGCCTTGAAAGATACCCCGGTTCTGTCTCTTTAGCGCCCCCAGCAGCTCCTCGTCTGAGTGACTGCGGAGGACGCCTCGGAGCACCAGTAACGGGTCTTTATTTTTCACCTCCTCGACGCTGAGGTGCTGTCCTGCTCTCTCAATCCGGTCTTTCACCCTCCTTCTCTCCTCTTTTGTCCGACATCCTAGTATAATCTTCCGGTCTTTCGCTTTCCTTACCCTCTCTATCTCTATGTCTCCTTCCTTGGCATTTACCGCCTTTCTTACCCTATCCAGAACTTCTTCTCCTGTTTCTTCCTTGTTTTCGGAAGTGATTACAATCGAGTGTACCGCGGTCCTCTCCGAGGTCGCTCTTCCCGGTGGCCTCGCCGCCACACTCGCGTAAGAACTTCTTTCTACTTCGTTCCTTTTTGTCTCCTCAATTATTATTTTCAGTTCTTCTATCTTTTTTCCATTTTCTTCAAGGAGCCTTGTCTGGTTGGAAATCTTTTCCATTATTCTGTCCTCTGCCTCCTTGTCAAATCTTGCTGTTCCCGTCTGGTCGGGTTTCTCATTTCCTGTTCCTTCCCTCGGTTTTTCCCTCTCCGCTTCTATCCTTCCCCACGTGGCCGTTTTATCTGCCTCTGCCTCCTTGTAACACCTGTAAAGGTTGTCTAGGGCAGCAATGAGACCGGTCTTCAGCTCCGTTTTCATATTGCGTGATTCGTTTAAATATGATTTACCTTTGGTCACCCATGTCCTGGCTTTCGCCGCCCTGGTCACCGGTGTAGACGGTAGTACCGGTGAGGCGCTTGATGTCCCTGCCAACGTACTCTGCGAGGAGGCCTTTCTACATGTGGCAGACTTGGGGGGAATCGTATCGATTTGCTTGGGTTGCGGGGGGGGTGTGACCTGTGTCAAGTTAACAATTTCCCCGGCTTCCCAGGCGTCTATGCTCAGTCTCACGTTGGGCTGCGGGTTAGGCTTACCGGGAGCCTTTGGGGATTCAGGCTTAGGCATGTTCCTTTTTGCGGGAGTTCGATAGCCGAAACTCATCTTTATCAGGGGCACGCGTCAAGGTCAAGTATAATAATAATTTATCTCTAAAAAGTAGAGATCGTTACGTAAATGTAAAAATTGTATAAAAGGTAAGAATATGGTATTGCCTCTAAAAAGTAGAGGTTGTTATGTAAAATAAATTGTATAAAATAAGAGTAAGATATAGAGTGTAAATAGTTAATTAATAAATTAGTTTTATTTAGTAATATAGTTCCAGTCTATGTTTAACCTTTGTCTTCTTTGTTTCAGGTACGTCGCTGCACAGCAACGAGTCAGTCCTACAGTTCCAGATATGCTGTCAGATGGGTGAGTGGGCGTCAACGCCGGGTCAAGTCAACTGCAGGTAAGTGTTTACTGTGTGTGTGTGTGTGTGCGTGTATATGTGTGTGTATGTGTGTGTGTATGTGTATATGTGTGTATGTGCGCGTGTGTACGTAAGAGGGGTTGTGTGTGTGTATGTGTGTGTGTGTGTGTGTGTATGTGTGTATGTATGTATGTGTGCGTATATGTGTATGTGTATGTGGAGTCGCCAACGAGTTCCAGCGGTGGTCAGGTACCGTAGGTTACTATTTTGTACACATAAGCATAACAGATATAAATAATACAGATGGAACGATCAATAGTAAAAGTTTAGGCTTAAAGTAAAAACAAATCAGGAAATAAAAGTAAAATTTTTGGACTCTATGTAGAGCCCGTCGGTGCACAGTAGAGCACAATTTTTCACAGTCGAAAACAAGTATAGACTTAAATTAAAACTAATAAATAAAATTAAGAGATGGAGTAAATTTTTGGACTCTGTGTAGAGTTCCGAATTGTACCACAGACACGTTTAAAAACACAGATTAAGAAAGTGAAGGTACAGACAAATAGAATTAAAAATAAAATAAAGACAAGTTTTATACACTGTTGAGACTCTATGTAGAGCGGTGTCGCTTGTCCCGCTTTCGGGAAGTCGATTTAGTCAGTACAGCAAAAGAAAGAGAATTTGTCACAATTTTAAGACTATAAAATTAAAAGGTGCTCTGCACCCTCTCTACGTAGAGTCGGCACCTTGTGTCTGAAAAATAGCTCCACCAGTGCCCTGGCCGAAACAGGAAGCCGCACTAAAATAGCTCTAATAATGGCCGAGTTATGATTTATTAATTATATTCTATAATAGGGGTTGATGGGGGTTGTTTCTATGCCAAATATATTTTAGTTAATTATAAAGAGTACAGATGTTGAATTTTGAAAAGAAAAAGACAGATTTTACTATTATTTAAATTTAACAGGGGGGGGGGGGGGGCAGGGGGGGGGGCAGTGGGGAGGGTGTAGGGGAGGGTTGTGAGGTTAGGTGGTGTAAATATGGGATCAATGTGAGGGGTAATTGCTGTACAAACTCCAACTTTGTAGGGCTGCCCAACCCGTTTGGGTTTGGAGTACAACTCACGCTGGCAGTCCTACAGAGCTAGGGGTAGGGGGTGGCGATATGATTAGTTATGAAAGGTGCAGGTGTTAATTTTAAAAGAAACAGATTTACTAATATCACAAATTTTAAGAGGGGGGGGGGGGGGGTAGAGGGGTGGGGGGGAGGGTATAGGGGAAGGTGCAGGGAGGGGTTGTGGGTTAGGTGATGTAAGTTTGGGATCAAGGTGAGGGATGGTTACTATGGAAACTCCAACTTTGTAGGGCTGCCCAACCCGTTTGGGATGAGAGTGCAGCTCACACTGGCCGTCCTACAAAGTTAGGGGTAGGGGGTTGGGGTTTTGTTTTTGGTTATGAAGGGTAGGTATTAATTTTGAGAAGAGGCAAATTTACTGATGAAATATGGGGGGGGGGGGGGGTAGGGGGTAGGGGGAGGGTTTTTAGGGGGAGGGTATAGGGGAGGGTTATAGGGTTGAGTGGTGTAAGTATGGGATCAGGGTGCTGGATGTTTTCCGTAAAAACTCCAACTTTGTGAGACTGCCCAACCCGTATGGTTTGGCCTCTGGTGTCAGGGTTCGACCTACGCTGGCCGTCTCACAAAGTTAGGGGTAGGGGGCTGGGATTTTGGGGATTTGTTCGGAAGGGTTGGTTTCAGATTGGACTCTGTCCAATCGAGGGGGGGGTTAGGGGGGGGAGTCAAAATTTTGTTATTTTTGACCTGGGACGCACCGTTCCCGAGCTACAAGGGTTGGAAGTTTATTTGCTTATCTAAACTATCTTATTTTTTGCCGTTGGGGTTGTAAGACGGAGTTTTTTGTAACCGCTATAGCTCGCAAACGGCGCGCGCCAGGGGGATGATAAAAACTGTTTCGGACAGGTCACGAGCAGGGCTATATGTACAAAAATAACTGCTGGGGGTTGCTTGCCCAGGGCGGTTCCGGGGGGGCCCGAAGTCTAGGGGGTGGTTCTTTGCCAGCTTCAGTAGGTTGGCTTTGTGCTCCCTTTTGCAATTTCAGTTTCGAAAACAATTTTCGGAGCTTCACTGGGGTCCAAATTTACAAACAAGCCCAAAAAATCCCGTCCCGGAAATTCGGAAGTCCCGAATTTTTGAAGATTTTTCGAAAAATCTCACAGGGGGTGGTTTTTGGGGGTGTCCACTGGTTGGTTGCCCAAAAGATCGCTTCAGGATGACTGAACGAGAATTTCGTTATTTTTTCGAAAAACCCACCCCTTTCCGAGTTACAAGCAAAACCAACTTACTCGGTAATGCCGGTTTTGGCAGACCTTTCGGAATAAATTCGGGAAAAATCGAAGCTGTGGTTGCGGGCGGTTTCGGTTGGTGTCGTCTGGTTCCCAAGGATGTGCTTCAAGCTTCCCGGGGGTAAAAGCAATAGGTCACCGATCGCTTTCACGCTCCAGAATTTTTCGAAGTTTGGGGTGGTCGACAAAAAACCGCAAAAAGCGTTTAGTAGGGGAACTGTCCTACCTAAAATTCCCTGGTAAGCGGCGATCGTCTGTGCTGGGTCCCGGCTGTCGATTTCCAGTGTTGAGGTCCCGGTACTCCTGGTTTTCAGATTTTCAGCCGCCACGTGAGGAATAGTTTATATGGAATATCTCCCTATTCCTTGGCGCTAAAAATCCGGTTTTTGGCTGGAACGTGGAGCACCGAAATCCTGACAGGTTGAACACTGAAAATCACTGGGTCACCGATCACTTTCAGGCGCCGCACGCTGAAATGTGTTTTGACACGTTTTTACCACGTGTCGGTGGGTGTTTTTTGCTCACTATTTCACTGTTTATAATCCGATTTTCAAAATTTTTTCACCACTGTGTAGATATTCACGTCCCGCATCCAATGATATATCGCTTGTTGGTATTCGCGCACTTTTTACTATTTTAAACGAATTTCTTAGCGCGGAGCGGTTATAATTTGATGTTGCCGTGACGGTGGGAGGCAAGCAACTTGGTTAGGTTAGGTTAGGTTAGGTTAGGTTAGGTTAGGTTAGGTTAGGTTAGGTTAGGTTA
>NW_026063195.1:10000-25000 GCF_024362695.1 Pectinophora gossypiella
CCTTACCTTTTATTTTGCTGCCGTCTGTGTATATGTGCGTTCCTGTGATGCCGTACTTCAACACTGTGTCCGGCAGAACGTCCTCAAGACATTCGAACTCTGTCTCTACCTGCCTCGCCGGGTGCCGAGCCTTAAGGAAGCAGACTCTATGCTCCAGTTCCCTATCGCCTAGGATATCCTGGGGTTTGCCGCGCTTCGCCTCGTAAAGTCGCGCTGCTTCTTGGATCCGCATATCTAGAGGAAGCAGCCTCGCCAGGATTAACGCCGCGTTTAGGGATACTGTTCTGTAGGATTTGCATAGCTTTTGTGCAAATCCACGCTGGATAGAGTTCAGCTGTTTCTGTATCGATATCTTGTCCGCCGCCGGTGCCCATGCGCTCGATGCGTATAAAATGATTGGCTCTATAACTGCTACATAAATCGTTCTAATGATCTCCGGGTTCAGCCCCCAGCTGATTTTTGCCGTTCTGGCTAACTGTTTGTATACATTTGCGGCTTTCCGGCACACAAGAGCCACGTGTTTCTGGAACGTAAGTTTGCGGTCTATCGTGAGTCCTAACAGTTTTATTTCCTCAACCAGTTCGATGTTAGTCCCTCCCATATGCACACGCGGGGCATCGTATTTCAGCTTCTTGGTTATGACCATCGCTTTCGTTTTATGTGGCGCAAATTTAAGCTTGTTTTGGACCCCCCATTGGTGCACGTAGGACAGGGTGTTGTTGGTTTGCTCCTGTATGCCTTCGACCGAACTCCCGGAGAACACTAGAACGACGTCATCCGCGAAAGCCTGACTGTACACTCCCCTTTCCCCCAAACCATCCAATAATGGGTCCAAGAGCATGTTCCAAAAGGTTGGTCCGGCTATCGAGCCTTGGACGCAGCCTTTGGTCGTCGATTTAGTATATTCGACTCCCGCATATTTGACTACTACCCTCCTATCGGACAAATAGCTATTCACAAGCTTGCGTAGATTGTAGGGGCAGTCTTTTTCGGCTAACCGACACCTAATTGCCGGCCACCACGCGCTATCAAACGCCCCTTCGATGTCCAAGGATACCAAGACATTGATCTGTTTCTGCTGCAAGTTCTCCAGTATGTGCGTCATTAAGTCATACAGCGCATCCTCCGTACTTCTCTGGGGTACAAAGCCGTACTGACTGGGGTTTGCCTTCGGTTGAGTGTGCCATCGAATCCTTTTCACCAGCATTTTCTCAACTATCTTTCCCATAACGGAGAGCAGTCCGATAGGCCTATACGATTTAGGTAAAAGGTAATTATCTTTCCCTGGTTTCCTCAATACCACCACCGCTGCTACCTTCCAGGCCTTTGGGAAGTGCGCCAGCTCCAAGCATTTGTTTGCAATGTCCAGGAAGATGTCCTCACTCACAGTTATAGCTTCGGCGCATATATCCGCCGTGAGGCCATCTGGTCCCGGTGCTTTGCGTGGGTTAAAGCTTCTGGTGGCATGCCTGAGTTCTGCCCTGGTAAAAGGAGGATCCCGTTGTTGTTTGGAGGTAAGTTTACCTACTCTTTCTGCTTCTTCTCTAATGCGCTGGTGTTCGGCATTGTCACTTTCCGGGTAGTCATCTGGGAAGAAAGTCTCAGCCAGCAGTTTGGTAGATTCTTCGGCATCGACTACTCTACCGTCTCTAAGAAGTGGCTGGTCTTCGTGTCTTTTGCTGCTTTTGGAGATGACTCTGTAGATCCCGTCCCACATGCTCTCGCGGTCCTGTTTGGTACAAAAGGTCTTCCAGCTGGTAGTTGCAGCCGTGGCTGCCTGTTCTTCATAGACCTTCTTGGCTTCGATGTACTGGTCTACCACCCACTGTCGGCGCCTTGGGGCTGCGTACTGTATTCGTCTTTTCTTTGTGGTCATGTTCTTCTTTAGCCTGTCTAGCTCACTGTTCCACCATGGTACGTTTATTTTGTTTTTAGTCTTAATTCTAGGTATATTATCGTCACTAACTTTTTGGATTATGTGTATATATGTGTTAATTATTTCTTCCAATGCTTCTACTGTATTTATTTTTTCAATTTCTTCACTATTTATGTTGTACTCTTCTAATTTTGTTTCTAATTTTGCTCTAAATTCTGTCCAATTGGCTTTTTTTGTGTTGTATATTCTAGTTTTTAATATGTCTCTATCTATTGCTGGCTTTTTCAATTTTAGGTTAAACTGTATGGCGTTGTGATCTGAGCTAGTCAGTTCCTTGTTTACTTTCCAGTCGTTTATTGACCCCAGTAGTCCAGTGGTGCAAGCTGTAATGTCCACGTGACTTTTGTACCTTTTACCTCCTCTGATTGTATCGAAAGTGGGTTCCTTCCCCGTGTTTAGGATCTGCAGATTCATCTCCTCCAGCATGCCCGAGAGTGCCTCTCCTCTGTGATTTTCTGACACACTCCCCCACCAGAAACTCCATGCGTTTGCATCCCCTCCGATGATTACCTGTGCTGCCTTTATTTTCTCCACAGTGTGTTTAATGTGCTCTAGGTACGGCTCTATAGGGAGATGGTCTTCCAGATATATCGACAGTACACCCACTGTCCAGTCACTAGTTTTTAATATAGCTACTGCTATGTTTTCGGTTGTCAGTGTGGGGCACTCGATGATCCCCACACTGTTGTCGAATACGACTATTGCAGCCTTTATAGGCTTTGTCCGGTTGTGGGTGCACTGTACGACTCTAGTCCCGGTATGACTTTTTAACTCGCCTTGGGCTCCAATGTAGGGCTCTTGTACCAATGCGAAGCTGGTTTTACTCTTGTCTGCCTCTATAAGAAGCTCGTGCGTGGCAAGTTTCTTCCTTTGGAGGTTGGCTTGTATGACTCTATACGTCAGGAGACTGTCCGATGGGTTTGATGCGGGTGTCGTGGTTCCGTCCGTGTCCACCTTAGCAGTAGGCTACTGTTGATCGAGCAAGTGCTTCCCATCGCTTTTTAATTGGGCATTCTTTGTCGAAGGCATTGTGGTTTGTCTTATCGAGCTTAGCTTGGTTGCAGTTTCGGCAGTTTGGCGCGATGTTTGCCAGCCAGTCCGGACACTCTGCACGGAGATGAGGACCACCGCAGTGGCTGCAGGCATCTAAACTCTCCGTACAGAATCTCCGTCCGTGACCGTAGCCGAGACATCTTGTACATTGTACAAGTGGCGATTGGTCCTCGACTCTCACTCGTTGCAGGTCGATGTGTAGTCGCCCCGCCGTTGTTAGGTTAGGTTAGGTTAGGTTAGGTTAGGTTAGGTTAGGTTAGGTTAGGTTAGGTTAGGTTAGGTTAGGTTAGGTTAGGTTAGGTTAGGTTAGGTTAGGTTAGGTTAGGTTAGGTTAGGTTAGGTTAGGTTAGGTTAGGTTAGGTTAGGTTAGGTTAGGTTAGGTTAGGTTAGGTTAGGTTAGGTTAGGTTAGGTTAGGTTAGGTTAGGTTAGGTTAGGTTAGGTTAGGTTAGGTTAGGTTAGGTTAGGTTAGGTTAGGTTAGGTTAGGTTAGGTTAGGTTAGGTTAGGTTAGGTTAGGTTAGGTTAGGTTAGGTTAGGTTAGGTTAGGTTAGGTTAGGTTAGGTTAGGTTAGGTTAGGTTAGGTTAGGTTAGGTTAGGTTAGGTTAGGTTAGGTTAGGTTAGGTTAGGTTAGGTTAGGTTAGGTTAGGTTAGGTTAGGTTAGGTTAGGTTAGGTTAGGTTAGGTTAGGTTAGGTTAGGTTAGGTTAGGTTAGGTTAGGTTAGGTTAGGTTAGGTTAGGTTAGGTTAGGTTAGGTTAGGTTAGGTTAGGTTAGGTTAGGTTAGGTTAGGTTAGGTTAGGTTAGGTTAGGTTAGGTTAGGTTAGGTTAGGTTAGGTTAGGTTAGGTTAGGTTAGGTTAGGTTAGGTTAGGTTAGGTTAGGTTAGGTTAGGTTAGGTTAGGTTAGGTTAGGTTAGGTTAGGTTAGGTTAGGTTAGGTTAGGTTAGGTTAGGTTAGGTTAGGTTAGGTTAGGTTAGGTTAGGTTAGGTTAGGTTAGGTTAGGTTAGGTTAGGTTAGGTTAGGTTAGGTTAGGTTAGGTTAGGTTAGGTTAGGTTAGGTTAGGTTAGGTTAGGTTAGGTTAGGTTAGGTTAGGTTAGGTTAGGTTAGGTTAGGTTAGGTTAGGTTAGGTTAGGTTAGGTTAGGTTAGGTTAGGTTAGGTTAGGTTAGGTTAGGTTAGGTTAGGTTAGGTTAGGTTAGGTTAGGTTAGGTTAGGTTAGGTTAGGTTAGGTTAGGTTAGGTTAGGTTAGGTTAGGTTAGGTTAGGTTAGGTTAGGTTAGGTTAGGTTAGGTTAGGTTAGGTTAGGTTAGGTTAGGTTAGGTTAGGTTAGGTTAGGTTAGGTTAGGTTAGGTTAGGTTAGGTTAGGTTAGGTTAGGTTAGGTTAGGTTAGGTTAGGTTAGGTTAGGTTAGGTTAGGTTAGGTTAGGTTAGGTTAGGTTAGGTTAGGTTAGGTTAGGTTAGGTTAGGTTAGGTTAGGTTAGGTTAGGTTAGGTTAGGTTAGGTTAGGTTAGGTTAGGTTAGGTTAGGTTAGGTTAGGTTAGGTTAGGTTAGGTTAGGTTAGGTTAGGTTAGGTTAGGTTAGGTTAGGTTAGGTTAGGTTAGGTTAGGTTAGGTTAGGTTAGGTTAGGTTAGGTTAGGTTAGGTTAGGTTAGGTTAGGTTAGGTTAGGTTAGGTTAGGTTAGGTTAGGTTAGGTTAGGTTAGGTTAGGTTAGGTTAGGTTAGGTTAGGTTAGGTTAGGTTAGGTTAGGTTAGGTTAGGTTAGGTTAGGTTAGGTTAGGTTAGGTTAGGTTAGGTTAGGTTAGGTTAGGTTAGGTTAGGTTAGGTTAGGTTAGGTTAGGTTAGGTTAGGTTAGGTTAGGTTAGGTTAGGTTAGGTTAGGTTAGGTTAGGTTAGGTTAGGTTAGGTTAGGTTAGGTTAGGTTAGGTTAGGTTAGGTTAGGTTAGGTTAGGTTAGGTTAGGTTAGGTTAGGTTAGGTTAGGTTAGGTTAGGTTAGGTTAGGTTAGGTTAGGTTAGGTTAGGTTAGGTTAGGTTAGGTTAGGTTAGGTTAGGTTAGGTTAGGTTAGGTTAGGTTAGGTTAGGTTAGGTTAGGTTAGGTTAGGTTAGGTTAGGTTAGGTTAGGTTAGGTTAGGTTAGGTTAGGTTAGGTTAGGTTAGGTTAGGTTAGGTTAGGTTAGGTTAGGTTAGGTTAGGTTAGGTTAGGTTAGGTTAGGTTAGGTTAGGTTAGGTTAGGTTAGGTTAGGTTAGGTTAGGTTAGGTTAGGTTAGGTTAGGTTAGGTTAGGTTAGGTTAGGTTAGGTTAGGTTAGGTTAGGTTAGGTTAGGTTAGGTTAGGTTAGGTTAGGTTAGGTTAGGTTAGGTTAGGTTAGGTTAGGTTAGGTTAGGTTAGGTTAGGTTAGGTTAGGTTAGGTTAGGTTAGGTTAGGTTAGGTTAGGTTAGGTTAGGTTAGGTTAGGTTAGGTTAGGTTAGGTTAGGTTAGGTTAGGTTAGGTTAGGTTAGGTTAGGTTAGGTTAGGTTAGGTTAGGTTAGGTTAGGTTAGGTTAGGTTAGGTTAGGTTAGGTTAGGTTAGGTTAGGTTAGGTTAGGTTAGGTTAGGTTAGGTTAGGTTAGGTTAGGTTAGGTTAGGTTAGGTTAGGTTAGGTTAGGTTAGGTTAGGTTAGGTTAGGTTAGGTTAGGTTAGGTTAGGTTAGGTTAGGTTAGGTTAGGTTAGGTTAGGTTAGGTTAGGTTAGGTTAGGTTAGGTTAGGTTAGGTTAGGTTAGGTTAGGTTAGGTTAGGTTAGGTTAGGTTAGGTTAGGTTAGGTTAGGTTAGGTTAGGTTAGGTTAGGTTAGGTTAGGTTAGGTTAGGTTAGGTTAGGTTAGGTTAGGTTAGGTTAGGTTAGGTTAGGTTAGGTTAGGTTAGGTTAGGTTAGGTTAGGTTAGGTTAGGTTAGGTTAGGTTAGGTTAGGTTAGGTTAGGTTAGGTTAGGTTAGGTTAGGTTAGGTTAGGTTAGGTTAGGTTAGGTTAGGTTAGGTTAGGTTAGGTTAGGTTAGGTTAGGTTAGGTTAGGTTAGGTTAGGTTAGGTTAGGTTAGGTTAGGTTAGGTTAGGTTAGGTTAGGTTAGGTTAGGTTAGGTTAGGTTAGGTTAGGTTAGGTTAGGTTAGGTTAGGTTAGGTTAGGTTAGGTTAGGTTAGGTTAGGTTAGGTTAGGTTAGGTTAGGTTAGGTTAGGTTAGGTTAGGTTAGGTTAGGTTAGGTTAGGTTAGGTTAGGTTAGGTTAGGTTAGGTTAGGTTAGGTTAGGTTAGGTTAGGTTAGGTTAGGTTAGGTTAGGTTAGGTTAGGTTAGGTTAGGTTAGGTTAGGTTAGGTTAGGTTAGGTTAGGTTAGGTTAGGTTAGGTTAGGTTAGGTTAGGTTAGGTTAGGTTAGGTTAGGTTAGGTTAGGTTAGGTTAGGTTAGGTTAGGTTAGGTTAGGTTAGGTTAGGTTAGGTTAGGTTAGGTTAGGTTAGGTTAGGTTAGGTTAGGTTAGGTTAGGTTAGGTTAGGTTAGGTTAGGTTAGGTTAGGTTAGGTTAGGTTAGGTTAGGTTAGGTTAGGTTAGGTTAGGTTAGGTTAGGTTAGGTTAGGTTAGGTTAGGTTAGGTTAGGTTAGGTTAGGTTAGGTTAGGTTAGGTTAGGTTAGGTTAGGTTAGGTTAGGTTAGGTTAGGTTAGGTTAGGTTAGGTTAGGTTAGGTTAGGTTAGGTTAGGTTAGGTTAGGTTAGGTTAGGTTAGGTTAGGTTAGGTTAGGTTAGGTTAGGTTAGGTTAGGTTAGGTTAGGTTAGGTTAGGTTAGGTTAGGTTAGGTTAGGTTAGGTTAGGTTAGGTTAGGTTAGGTTAGGTTAGGTTAGGTTAGGTTAGGTTAGGTTAGGTTAGGTTAGGTTAGGTTAGGTTAGGTTAGGTTAGGTTAGGTTAGGTTAGGTTAGGTTAGGTTAGGTTAGGTTAGGTTAGGTTAGGTTAGGTTAGGTTAGGTTAGGTTAGGTTAGGTTAGGTTAGGTTAGGTTAGGTTAGGTTAGGTTAGGTTAGGTTAGGTTAGGTTAGGTTAGGTTAGGTTAGGTTAGGTTAGGTTAGGTTAGGTTAGGTTAGGTTAGGTTAGGTTAGGTTAGGTTAGGTTAGGTTAGGTTAGGTTAGGTTAGGTTAGGTTAGGTTAGGTTAGGTTAGGTTAGGTTAGGTTAGGTTAGGTTAGGTTAGGTTAGGTTAGGTTAGGTTAGGTTAGGTTAGGTTAGGTTAGGTTAGGTTAGGTTAGGTTAGGTTAGGTTAGGTTAGGTTAGGTTAGGTTAGGTTAGGTTAGGTTAGGTTAGGTTAGGTTAGGTTAGGTTAGGTTAGGTTAGGTTAGGTTAGGTTAGGTTAGGTTAGGTTAGGTTAGGTTAGGTTAGGTTAGGTTAGGTTAGGTTAGGTTAGGTTAGGTTAGGTTAGGTTAGGTTAGGTTAGGTTAGGTTAGGTTAGGTTAGGTTAGGTTAGGTTAGGTTAGGTTAGGTTAGGTTAGGTTAGGTTAGGTTAGGTTAGGTTAGGTTAGGTTAGGTTAGGTTAGGTTAGGTTAGGTTAGGTTAGGTTAGGTTAGGTTAGGTTAGGTTAGGTTAGGTTAGGTTAGGTTAGGTTAGGTTAGGTTAGGTTAGGTTAGGTTAGGTTAGGTTAGGTTAGGTTAGGTTAGGTTAGGTTAGGTTAGGTTAGGTTAGGTTAGGTTAGGTTAGGTTAGGTTAGGTTAGGTTAGGTTAGGTTAGGTTAGGTTAGGTTAGGTTAGGTTAGGTTAGGTTAGGTTAGGTTAGGTTAGGTTAGGTTAGGTTAGGTTAGGTTTTTTTTTTTTTTTTTTTTTTTTTTTTTGTATTTTCGTCAGTGTGTCCTCCGGCATGGGCCAGAGACTTTGTACATCAGAAAACTTATGAGACACTCATTTTTTTTAATCTGGAGAAGCAGATCCATGTTACACTATTGGTGTAACACTTCGTCAGCTTCGGGGTGTATATTGTTTTTTATTAGTAGTGTAGTGTAGTGTGGATGTAATGGGATAATATATAAATATATATAAATATTTAATATGTAACGTTACACATTAAATACATCTAGTCTACAAAAAACTTACACTATAGCCAACATTCACAAGACATTTTTTTTTTTTTTTTTTTTTTTCTTTTTTTTTTTTTTTTTTATATATATATATTTTTTTTATTTTCTTTTCAGCTTTTCTTTTTTTTTTGTTTGTTCTTATATATTTTTTTTTTTTTTTTTTATTTTATTTTTTTCCGTTGTGCATACCTATACAAATTTGTTTCTATTGCTAGTTTTAACTTTCTACAATATAATTATATCACACGATATATTCTATTGTAGAGTTTTCTTATGCTCTATTTAATATTGCTTATTGTCTATACTATTTTACTTAACATTTTATTTAATTCTATCCTATTTGTGTACTACTATGCCAATTGGCGTACTAGTCACGCTTATCGGCATACATTCTAGTTATTTGTTTAGTGCTGCAATATGTTTTACTACTATTGTGCAAAAGTTTGTAAACGGGACTCTATAGCTGTTGTCGAAAAGTATTGTGCTCAGATTCTCCTTTTTGAGTTGCAGGTTGATCTGCATCTCCAGCTCGAATCTTCTTTTACCGAATTTTGGACAATCCAGGATGATATGCCAAATGTCCTGTTTTATGTCTGGGTCGCAGAAGCACCCTGCTTCTGTTCTCAACTTGAATCTGCAAAGGTAGTCCGCAAAGCCTCCGTGTCCCGTTAATACCTGCACCATAGTTGGCGTGAGCCTGGCTTTCCTCACGAAGCGGTAAGCTATTTTCGCGTCCGGGAGAAAGACTTTCGTGGTCTCTGCTGTTGAGCCCCCCTGGTATCTGCGGTCCCACTGCGCGATTGATGATTGCCTTATCTTATTCTTCACGAATGAGATAGGGCATCGGTCGTAGTGGGACTTTACTTTCATTTTGAGCGCAGCTTCTTTGGCCAGTTCGTCCGCCCGTTCATTCCCCGCTACCCCCGCATGGGCCCTTATCCAAAAGAGTTTAACTGTTTTGTTCTGAGTGCGTAGGTTTCTTAATGTTTTCCGTATTTTGACAGCCAATGGATGAAATTCTCTTTGGTTTTTCAAGAGCTCTAGGGAAGAGCGGGAATCGCTTAAGATATTGGTAACCTCGTGAGTTGTTGCCATTTCCACTGCCCTCCACAGCGCATAGAGCTCCGCCTGAAATACGGAGCAGTAGGGCTCTAGTTTGAATTTCTTATGCTCTACCTCTCTGCCATCCAACCAGCGAGAAAGAGCTGCCCCTACCTTACCCTCAATTTTACTACCATCGGTGAATATCATGTTTCCTACTATATGGTACTCTTCCAATGTCTGAGGGTCGGTATTTTCGAGGCATTGGAACTCTATGTCTTCCTCGCTAGCCGGATGCAGGGCCTTCAGGAAGCACTCCTTTTCTTCAATTTCCCTATCTGCCAGGTCCCCGCCATCCAGGTGCTCAAGAGGTCTACCTCGCTTTGCCTCATAAAATTTTGCCGCCTCTTGCACCCGAAGGTCCAAGGGGAGAACTCCAGCTATTATAAGGGCTGCGTTCAAGGAAATCGTGCGATAACCCTTGCAGATCTTCTGTGCAAAGCCCCTCTGTATGGCGTTGAGTTGTTTTTGCACTGTTATTTTTGATGCTGCTGCGGCCCAGACACTTGCTGCATAAAGAATAGTTGGCTCGATTACTGCCACATATATGGTCCTGATCACCTCCGGGTTCAGTCCCCAGGATATCTTTGCTGATCTGGCCAATAGCTTGTAGAGGTTTGTTGCTTTTCGGCAAATGTTTGCAACATGGGTATTAAAAGTTAGTTTGTGGTCTATGGTGAGACCCAAGATTTTTATTTCCTCTACAAGCTGAACGGCGGTGTTGCCCATGTGCAGAGATGGGGTTTCAAACTTCATTTTTTTGGTGATGATGATTGCGTTTGTCTTGTGTGGCGCAAACTTCAATTTGTTACGCTGTCCCCATCCCTGCACATGTTCAAGAGTGTCGTTGGCCTGCTCCTGAAGGGAAGAGACTGAATGGCCGGAGAATACCAGGACCACATCGTCGGCAAAAGCTTGGCAATATACTCCCCTGCTCTCCAGTTCGTTCAATAGCGGGTCCAGTAGCAAGTTCCAGAAAGTGGGACCACCGATGGAACCCTGTACGCAGCCTTTGTTGGTGCACTTTGTAGCTTCTTCACCGGCATATCTGACCGTGACCTTCCTATCACTTAGGTAGCTGTTCACTAGCCGTTGGAGATTTTTTGGGCATTTTTTTACCCTGAGCTGAATTTTTATGGCCGGCCACCAAGCGCTGTCGAAAGCCCCCTCTATGTCCAGTGATATTACGATGTTAATTTTATGATCGCTGATGTTGCGTCTTATGTGCTGGAGCAAATCGTAGAGGGAGTCTTCCGTACAGCGCCGGGGGACAAAGCCGTACTGCCTGGTATTCATCCTGGGCAAGGTATGCCATCTGATCCGTCTTATCATGATCTTTTCCATTATCTTTCCCAGGACTGAGAGGAGCCCAATCGGTCGATATGATTTCGGGCTGGTGTAGTCAGATTTGCCGGGCTTGCGCAGTACCACCACGGTTGCTTCCTTCCAGGCTGCAGGGAAGTGTGAGAGCTCTAGGCATTTATTAATTAGGCCAAGGAATACCGCTGTGTCGGCTGTTATTGCCGCAACACAGATGTCAGCCGTGAATCCATCCGGCCCAGGTGCTTTTTTGGGGTTGAAGCTGTTCATGGCATATACGAGTTCTGCTTTCGTGAATGGGGGGTCTGACTCATCCCCCGGGTGTTCTGCTTCAGTGTTATTTGCAGTTGCTCGAATCTGGGCATGTTCCACATTGTCCCCCTCCAACATGTCTTCGGGGAAAAATGTGTCCGCCAATAGCTTGGCCGACTCTTCCGGGTTTTGAGTCACCCCTTCCCTCACTAGTAGCTGATCTTCGCTCCTCTGTGCTGTATTTCTAATTACTCTGTATATGCCATCCCAGAGACTTTCTCGATCTTGTTTTGAGCAGAACTCCTTCCAACTGTTCGTCTGCGCCTTTGCGGCCTCTAATTCATATTTCTCTTTTGCTTTCAGGTACTCATCGACGGCGTGTTTTCTACGGCGGGGAGCAGCCCAGGATATTCTTCTCTTCTTGCGAAGTGTATCTTTCTTCATCTCCTCCAGCTCTGCGGTCCACCACGGTAAGTTGACTTTATTTTTTCTCTTTATTTTAGGTATGTTACAATTGCATGCTTCCGTTATTATATTTATATATGTATTTATTGCTTTCTTAATTTTATCTATTGTATTTATTTTTTCTATTTCTTGTTCCGTTATATTTTCTATTTTCAGTGACTCTACTATATTTTTTCCAAATGCTTCCCAGTTCGCTTTTTTTGTATTGTATTTTCGGGTTTGTTTACTTTGATATTCTAATGTGTGTTTTTCCAATTTTAGCGTGAATGTTATCGTGTTATGATCTGAGCTTATTATTTCCTTATTTACTTTCCAATTATTTATTTTTCCTAATAGCTCGTCGCTACATACCGTGATGTCCACGCAGCTCCGGAAGATCTTCCCTCCTCTGATAGTATCAAAGGTGGGCGTGTTCCCCACGTTAAGAATATGCAGATCCAGCTCGTCGAAGGTACCCCGCAGTTCCTCTCCTCGGTGGTCCTCCCTCACACTTCCCCACCACGTACTCCACGCATTAAAATCACCTCCTATCACGACGCTTTTGGTGCTGAGCTTTTCCACGACGTTTCTCAGCTTCTCTAGGTATGGTTCAAGAGGCTGGGTATCTTCAAAGTAGATCGAGACTATGGCGACTTCCCACTTGTCGGTCTTTAGTTTGGCTGCAACCATATTCTCCGTGTTGAGTGTTGTGTCCTCTATGACCTTAATGTCACTGTCTAACACTACGATTGCAGCCTTTACTGGTCCGGTCCTGTTCCTTGTGCACTGTATTACTCGTGTACCCGCCTCTTGCTTCAATACACCATTTGCGCCAGTGTAGGGTTCTTGTACGAGGGCGAAACTTATTTTCCTCTTGCCTGCTTCTATATATAGCTCCTTAGTGGCAAGGCGCTTTCGTTGTAAATTCACCTGCAACGCGTGGTAGTTATTTGTTCCATCGGTGTTCCCACTTCGGCCCCTGTCCACCTTAGCAATATGCTACACTGGACCTCGCTATAGCATCCCACTTCTTCCGGATAGGACAGTCGACATCAAACGCGTTGTGATCCGTCTTGTCTAGCTTCGCGTGGACACAGTTCTTGCAGGTGGGAAGATCCTTCACTGCCCAACTTGGACAGTCTGCTTTTAGGTGTGGCTCGGCACAGTGACTGCACAGATCCTGCGTTTCCTTGCAGTGCCTGCGCCCGTGCCCATAGCCCAAGCAACGAGAGCATTGCACCAGCGGTGACTGGTCCGCTGCTACAACCCTCTGCAAGTCTATGTGGGCTCTCCCCGCCTGCACCAGTTTTTGCCACACTTGCGGTGATACTTGTAGTACCACGTGGTTCACGTACTGGTTCCGGGCTCTACGACGGTATTTCACCTCCGCTCTATACTGATCCGCCGGCAATTCCTCAAACAGGTGTTTGTTTTGATTTTTTAGTGCGGTCTTTATGTCTTCGTCAGTATTTACAACAAGTACATCCTTGAGGACCACCAGCGGATCCTTATTGAGCATTGGCTCCACTCGTAGTCTCGGAGCTGTGGCTTTGATTCTGTCCGAAATCTTTTCTGCTTCCTGTCTATTGCCGCAGCTCACTATGACTTTCTGGTCCCGCGCCTTCCTAAGTCTGTCGACTTTAAGACCACTCGATTTGGCGTCAACTGCGGATCTTATTTTCTCAATCACGTCATTACTTGTGTCTTTCTCGGCATCGGAAGACACCATGACCGAAAATACCGGTGCAATTGTTTTTTTGGCCACCACACTGGCATAGGTGACTCCAGCTAGGATACTCTTCGGTGTCGCTCCAACCTCACTTGGATGTTCAGTGGTTTGCAGTCTGTCTACCTTCGTATGGAGTGTCGCCATTTGCGAGTTAGACTCCATCAAGAGATCCCTCTGCTCCCGGAGTTCCTTCAAAAGGAGTCCTCCTTTCTCCTCGATGTCGCCTTTCGGCGCTGACGATGCTGCTGGTTTTTCTTTGGCCACTTCAGCCGCTTCCTCCAGTTTCAATCTGAGTGCCTCGGTGTGCTCTTTACACTCCACAACCGCCCTCTCATGATGCTCCAATCTCCTCATGAGCTGCTCCATGAGTTTAGAGTGATCTGCTGTGAGTGTAGGCGCAGTTGTTGGGTGCGAGGGCCCCGCCCTGGATAGTTCTTTCTCCAACCTCAACAGTACGTCAGCATGGTTCAGGCGGGCGGTCTCGAGACTCCTCTGAAGCGACTCGCGGGATTCAGCCAGTCGCAACACGATGTCATTGATATCAGTCATCCTTTTGATGACCCCGTCCTTAATGGTGGTCTTTATATTCCCGGATTGCTCCATCAAGCTCTTCGCCTCTTGGTATAACCCGTTGGCTTTCGCTTGGAGACTTGCTCCAGAGGCGGCTGGTGTTCCTGAGCTCGATGGAGCATGTTCGACCGGCTTGGGAGTTTTCACGGGGGAGCTCACTCCGTTGGAGGGGATTCTCTTACGCGGGGGTGCCAGTACCCCTGCTGATTGCACCGAGAACTTAGTTGTCTTCGCTGTTCCTGCAGCGGAATCGGTTTTTGGGTTCTTAGAACTCATTCTTGTGATGTGTCAGTAAATAGACACGGTCCGATTAAATAAAAAGGTAAAAAGTAAAAGTGTATAAAGTAAACAGTAAGGTAAGAGTAAAACTTAAAAATGTATAAATTCGTATAACCTAGTGATTATTTTGTCTAAAATAAAAGTTACAATAATAAACAACACAGCTTTATTGTACTCAAGAGTTGTAGAGTCCCGTTTATCAGTAGCCCACTAACGTCTTCTATTTTCTTTTCCAGGTCAACAGCGCTGCTCTGCGGCGTGTCAACTCTGGGAGCTGTCGACGTCAACGAGCGGGTCAAGAGGGTGAGGTAAGTATAGTTTATTTTGTGTGTGTGTGTGTGTGTGTGTGTGTGTGTGTGTGTGTGTGTGTTGTGTGTTCGTGTGTGTGTGTGTGTGTGTGTGTGTGTGTGTGTGTGTGTGTGTGTGTGTGTGTGTGTGTGTGTGTGTGTGTGTGTGTGTGTGTTGATGTATGTATATATGTGTGTGAATGTGTATATGTATATGCGTGTGTGCGATAGTGTGTTGTTTATATATGTTTATGTTTCAGGTTATCGCAGCCGATAAGGTGCCGAGTCGCTGATTTCTGCTCTAGCAGACGGTCAGTATGACTGTAGAGTCGTAAGACTCGGGTCAATTATACAGGTGTTACTTCTAAAGGATGTAACATACAATAAAACAGACTTAAAACTAAAAGGTAAGAATTTGTAAAAAATTTGGTCACTAGGTAGAGTTCCGGCTCGGTTTTTCTTAGAACTCTTCGGCAAATGACGTTCTTAGTGCAACTCCAACAAAAAATTGGGTTGTGTCAAGTTTCGTTTGGAAGTTATAGCCGAAACTCTACTTCCGCTCTACATAGAGCCGTATTTTTGGGTCAGTCGTAAAGGTCTGTTCCCGCCTATACCACTGAAAGAAACCGCGTTCCGATACGAACTGTAGCCTCGGAGATACGTCCAGTTAAGTTTTCCTAAATTGCAGTTAAGAAAATGCCGCGGATTCTTAACTAGCTGTATCTCCGGTAACACTAGTCGTACGAGGTTGCGGTTTTGGACGAGGTGGTCTACGCAGCGCTCCCCTCTTCCCCCGTGGGTCAAAATGTCAAGAAAATTTGACTTTGTTATTTCGGCTTAAGGCCTATATACAGGGGTAGGCAAGATCGGGGGACTAGCTGCGGAGAAAACCCCGCCCCGATAGGTCCCTCCGTTGCCGAGTTATGAAGGCCCAAACTTTTTTGACAGCTGTCAAAGTGCGACTTTGGCGCCTTATAACTT
>NW_026063195.1:35000-39480 GCF_024362695.1 Pectinophora gossypiella
GTTAGGTTAGGTTAGGTTAGGTTAGGTTAGGTTTTTATTTTTTTTTTTTTTTGTATGTACTGCTATTTTTCCCCTGGCATGGACCAGGGACTTTGTCTAGCTGCACACGGACGTTTATAACATATTTTATTTTCTTTTTCAGTCCTTGCTCTGGTGGATGGCTGTGATTAAGTATCTTTTTTTTTTTTTTTTAACTTATCACATCATAGTTGTTTTTTATTTTAGGGCGTGTAATGTTATGTTTTTTATTTTTAGTGTTGTGTTGTGTTTTACTACAAGTATCTTATATCTATTTTATTATAAGTGCAATTTTAACATATTTAAGAATATATCAACTTACACTGCTATTTCTTATGCTCTACATTTTACATTTTTTTTTTAGTCTTAGTTTATTTAACATACTTATCTTATGGTATACTCCTATTATATATCGCAGTATATATATTTGTATACCTATTTCTATACCTTATTTCTATGTATTACTTCCTTAACTATTGTTACACTAAACTTTAGAAATTTTGCTCTACACTGTTTATCTTCTATTATTCTTGGAATAGTTTGTTTATTTATTTTAGTGTCTATTTCTATTTCTAGTAGTGTTCTTTTGGCTTCGTATTTCGGACACTCTAAGATTAAGTGCTCTACTGTTTCCTCATTTACAGGATCGCAAATGCAAGCTGGATTGTCTTTACATTTAAATCTATGCAAGTAGCCCGAAAATCCACCATGGCCTGTGAACACTTGTACAACTATGGGCGTCAGTTTTATTTTGGAGAGCGTACTGTAGGCGAGTTCTGCGTCTGGGAAGAATAGCTTTGTTGTCGAGGCTGTTTCGCCGTCACTGTATCTCTGTTTCCATTTCATCAGCGTCTCCATTCTGAAATGGCGCTTTAGAAAAGAGATTGGGCTCTTGTCGTAGTCAGCCGCCGATTTTTTGTGTAGCGCTGCTTCCTTCGCGAGCTCATCAGCTCGCTCGTTTCCAGTCACCCCCACGTGAGCCCTAATCCAGAAGAGGCGGATGTTTTTGCCTTGCTCTTTGATTTTGGTTAGGTTGTTTTGGATCGCGAACACGAGGGGATGAAAGGAATCCCGATCTTTGATCAACTCCAGGGCCGACCTTGAATCACTGAGGATATTGCTACTCAGCTCCTCCCTTTGGATCACCACCAGAGTGGCACGGTAGAGTGCGTAGAGTTCGGCCTGAAACACACTGCAGAAGGGTTCCAGCTTAAATTTCAAGTTCATGGTCTCGGCTCCGTTATCCCAACAAGATAACGCAGCCCCGACCTTACCTTTAATTTTGCTGCCGTCTGTGTATATGTGCGTTCCTGTGATGCCGTACTTCAACACTGTGTCCGGCAGAACGTCCTCAAGACATTCGAACTCTGTCTCTACCTGCCTCGCCGGGTGCCGTGCCTTAAGGAAGCAGACTCTATGCTCCAGTTCCCTATCGCCTAGAATATCCTGGGGTTTGCCGCGCTTCGCCTCGTAAAGTCGCGCTGCTTCTTGGATCCGCATGTCTAGAGGAAGCAGCCTCGCCAGGATTAACGCCGCGTTTAGGGATACTGTTCTGTAGGATTTGCACAGCTTTTGTGCAAATCCACGCTGGATAGAGTTCAGCTGTTTCTGTATCGATATCTTGTCCGCCGCCGGTGCCCATGCGCTCGATGCGTATAAAATGATTGGCTCTATAACTGCTACATAAATCGTTCTAATGATCTCCGGGTTCAGCCCCCAGCTGATTTTTGCCGTTCTGGCTAACTGTTTGTAAACATTTGCGGCTTTCCGGCACACAAGAGCCACATGTTTCTGGAACGTGAGTTTGCGGTCTATCGTGAGTCCTAACAGTTTTATTTCCTCGACCAGTTCGATGTTCGTCCCTCCCATATGCACACGCGGGGCATCGTATTTCAGCTTCTTGGTTATGACCATCGCTTTCGTTTTATGTGGCGCAAATTTAAGCTTGTTTTGGACCCCCCATTGGTGCACGTAGGACAGGGTGTTGTTGGTTTGCTCCTGTATGTCTTCGACCGAACTCCCGGAGAACACTAGAACGACGTCATCCGCGAAAGCCTGACAGTACACTCCCCTTTCCCCCAAACCATCCAATAATGGGTCCAAGAGCATATTCCAAAAGGTTGGTCCGGCTATCGAGCCTTGGACGCAGCCTTTGGTCGTCGATTTAGTATATTCGACTCCCGCATATTTAACTACTACCCTCCTATCGGACAAATAGCTATTCACAAGCTTGCGTAAATTGTAGGGGCAGTCTTTTTCGGCTAACCGACACCTAATTGCCGGCCACCACGCGCTATCAAACGCCCCTTCGATGTCCAAGGATACCAAGACATTAATCTGTTTCTGCTGCAAGTTCTCCAGTATGTGCGTCATTAAGTCATACAGCGCATCCTCCGTACTTCTCTGGGGTACAAAGCCGTACTGACTGGGGTTTGCCTTCGGTTGAGTGTGCCATCGAATCCTTTTCACCAGCATTTTCTCAACTATCTTTCCCATAACAGAGAGCAGTCCGATAGGCCTATACGATTTAGGTAAAAGGTAATTATCTTTCCCTGGTTTCCTCAATACCACCACCGCTGCTACCTTCCAGGCCTTTGGAAAGTGCGCCAGCTCCAAGCATTTGTTTGCAATGTCCAGGAAGATGTCCTCACTCACAGTTATAGCTTCGGCGCATATATCCGCCGTGAGGCCATCTGGTCCCGGTGCTTTGCGTGGGTTAAAGCTTCTGGTGGTATGCCTGAGTTCTGCCCTGGTAAAAGGAGGATCCAGTTGTTTTTTGGAGGTAAGTTTACCTACTCTTTCTGCTTCTTCTCTAATGCGCTGGTGTTCGGCATTGTCACTTTCCGGATGGTCATCTGGGAAGAAAGTCTCAGCCAGCAGTTTGGTAGATTCTTCGGCATCGACTACTCTACCGTCTCTAAGAAGTGGCTGGTCTTCGTGTCTTTTGCTGCTTTTGGAGATGACTCTGTAGATCCCGTCCCACATGCTCTCGCGGTCCTGTTTGGTACAAAGGTCTTCCAGCTGGTAGTTGCAGCCGTGGCTGCCTGTTCTTCATAGACCTTCTTGGCTTCAATGTACTGGTCTACCACCCACTGTCGACGCCTTGGGGCTGCGTACTGTATTCGTCTTTTCTTTGTGGTCATGTTCTTCTTTAGCCTGTCTAGCTCACTGTTCCACCATGGTACGTTTATTTTATTTTTAGTCTTAATTCTAGGTATATTATCGTCACTAACTTTTTGGATTATGTGTATATATGTATTAATTATTTCTTCCAATGCTTCTACTGTATTTATTTTTTCAATTTCTTCACTATTTATGTTGTACTCTTCTAATTTTGTTTCTAATTCTGCTCTAAATTCTGTCCAATTGGCTTTTTTTGTGTTGTATATTCTAGTTTTTAATATGTCTCTATCTAATGTTGGCTTTTTCAATTTTAGGTTAAACTGTATGGCGTTGTGATCTGAGCTAGTCAGTTCCTTATTTACTTTCCAGTCGTTTATTGACCCAAGTAATCCAGTGGTGCAAGCTGTAATGTCCACGTGACTTTTGTACCTTTTACCTCCTCTGATTGTATCGAAAGTGGGTTCCTTCCCCGTGTTTAGGATCTGCAGATTCATCTCCTCCAGCATGCCCGAGAGTGCCTCTCCTCTGTGATTTTCTGACACACTTCCCCACCAGAAACTCCATGCGTTTGCATCCCCTCCGATGATTACCTGAGCTGCCTTTATTTTCTCCACAGTGTGTTTAATGTGCTCTAGGTACGGCTCTATAGGGAGATGGTCTTCCAGATATATCGACAGTACACCCACTGTCCAGTCACTAGTTTTTATATAGCTACCGCTATGTTTTCGGTTGTCAGTGTGGGGCACTCGATGATCCCACGCTGTTGTCGAATACGACTATTGCGCCTTTATAGGCTTTGTCCGGTTGTGGGTGCACTGTACGACTCTAGTCCGGTATGACTTTTTAACTCGCCTTGGGCTCCATGTAGGGCTCTTGTACCAATGCGAAGCTGGTTTTACTCTTATCTGCCTCTATAAGAAGCTCGTGCGTGGCAAGTTTCTTCCTTTGGAGGTTGGCTTGTATGACTCTATACGTCCGGAGACTGTCCGATGGGTTTGATGCGGGTGTCGTAGTTCCGTCCGTGTCCACCTTAGCAGTAGGCTACTGTTGATCGAGCAAGTGCTTCCCATCGCTTTTTAATTGGGCATTCTTTGTCGAAGGCGTTGTGGTTTGTCTTATCGAGCTTAGCTTGGTTGCAGTTTCGGCAGTTTGGCGCGATGTTTGCCAGCCAGTCTGGACACTCTGCACGGAGATGAGGACCACCGCAGTGGCTGCAAGCATCCAAAACTCTCGTACAGAATCTCCGTCCGTGACCGTAGCCGAGACATCTTGTACATTGTACAAGTGGCGATTGGTCCTCGACTCTCACTCGTTGCAGGTCGATGTGTAGTCGCCCGCC
>NW_026063196.1:2500-38919 GCF_024362695.1 Pectinophora gossypiella
GTTAGGTTAGGTTAGGTTAGGTTAGGTTAGGTTAGGTTAGGTTAGGTTAGGTTAGGTTAGGTTAGGTTAGGTTAGGTTAGGTTAGGTTAGGTTAGGTTAGGTTAGGTTAGGTTAGGTTAGGTTAGGTTAGGTTAGGTTAGGTTAGGTTAGGTTAGGTTAGGTTAGGTTAGGTTAGGTTAGGTTAGGTTAGGTTAGGTTAGGTTAGGTTAGGTTAGGTTAGGTTAGGTTAGGTTAGGTTAGGTTAGGTTAGGTTAGGTTAGGTTAGGTTAGGTTAGGTTAGGTTAGGTTAGGTTAGGTTAGGTTAGGTTAGGTTAGGTTAGGTTAGGTTAGGTTAGGTTAGGTTAGGTTAGGTTAGGTTAGGTTAGGTTAGGTTAGGTTAGGTTAGGTTAGGTTAGGTTAGGTTAGGTTAGGTTAGGTTAGGTTAGGTTAGGTTAGGTTAGGTTAGGTTAGGTTAGGTTAGGTTAGGTTAGGTTAGGTTAGGTTAGGTTAGGTTAGGTTAGGTTAGGTTAGGTTAGGTTAGGTTAGGTTAGGTTAGGTTAGGTTAGGTTAGGTTAGGTTAGGTTAGGTTAGGTTAGGTTAGGTTAGGTTAGGTTAGGTTAGGTTAGGTTAGGTTAGGTTAGGTTAGGTTAGGTTAGGTTAGGTTAGGTTAGGTTAGGTTAGGTTAGGTTAGGTTAGGTTAGGTTAGGTTAGGTTAGGTTAGGTTAGGTTAGGTTAGGTTAGGTTAGGTTAGGTTAGGTTAGGTTAGGTTAGGTTAGGTTAGGTTAGGTTAGGTTAGGTTAGGTTAGGTTAGGTTAGGTTAGGTTAGGTTAGGTTAGGTTAGGTTAGGTTAGGTTAGGTTAGGTTAGGTTAGGTTAGGTTAGGTTAGGTTAGGTTAGGTTAGGTTAGGTTAGGTTAGGTTAGGTTAGGTTAGGTTAGGTTAGGTTAGGTTAGGTTAGGTTAGGTTAGGTTAGGTTAGGTTAGGTTAGGTTAGGTTAGGTTAGGTTAGGTTAGGTTAGGTTAGGTTAGGTTAGGTTAGGTTAGGTTAGGTTAGGTTAGGTTAGGTTAGGTTAGGTTAGGTTAGGTTAGGTTAGGTTAGGTTAGGTTAGGTTAGGTTAGGTTAGGTTAGGTTAGGTTAGGTTAGGTTAGGTTAGGTTAGGTTAGGTTAGGTTAGGTTAGGTTAGGTTAGGTTAGGTTAGGTTAGGTTAGGTTAGGTTAGGTTAGGTTAGGTTAGGTTAGGTTAGGTTAGGTTAGGTTAGGTTAGGTTAGGTTAGGTTAGGTTAGGTTAGGTTAGGTTAGGTTAGGTTAGGTTAGGTTAGGTTAGGTTAGGTTAGGTTAGGTTAGGTTAGGTTAGGTTAGGTTAGGTTAGGTTAGGTTAGGTTAGGTTAGGTTAGGTTAGGTTAGGTTAGGTTAGGTTAGGTTAGGTTAGGTTAGGTTAGGTTAGGTTAGGTTAGGTTAGGTTAGGTTAGGTTAGGTTAGGTTAGGTTAGGTTAGGTTAGGTTAGGTTAGGTTAGGTTAGGTTAGGTTAGGTTAGGTTAGGTTAGGTTAGGTTAGGTTAGGTTAGGTTAGGTTAGGTTAGGTTAGGTTAGGTTAGGTTAGGTTAGGTTAGGTTAGGTTAGGTTAGGTTAGGTTAGGTTAGGTTAGGTTAGGTTAGGTTAGGTTAGGTTAGGTTAGGTTAGGTTAGGTTAGGTTAGGTTAGGTTAGGTTAGGTTAGGTTAGGTTAGGTTAGGTTAGGTTAGGTTAGGTTAGGTTAGGTTAGGTTAGGTTAGGTTAGGTTAGGTTAGGTTAGGTTAGGTTAGGTTAGGTTAGGTTAGGTTAGGTTAGGTTAGGTTAGGTTAGGTTAGGTTAGGTTAGGTTAGGTTAGGTTAGGTTAGGTTAGGTTAGGTTAGGTTAGGTTAGGTTAGGTTAGGTTAGGTTAGGTTAGGTTAGGTTAGGTTAGGTTAGGTTAGGTTAGGTTAGGTTAGGTTAGGTTAGGTTAGGTTAGGTTAGGTTAGGTTAGGTTAGGTTAGGTTAGGTTAGGTTAGGTTAGGTTAGGTTAGGTTAGGTTAGGTTAGGTTAGGTTAGGTTAGGTTAGGTTAGGTTAGGTTAGGTTAGGTTAGGTTAGGTTAGGTTAGGTTAGGTTAGGTTAGGTTAGGTTAGGTTAGGTTAGGTTAGGTTAGGTTAGGTTAGGTTAGGTTAGGTTAGGTTAGGTTAGGTTAGGTTAGGTTAGGTTAGGTTAGGTTAGGTTAGGTTAGGTTAGGTTAGGTTAGGTTAGGTTAGGTTAGGTTAGGTTAGGTTAGGTTAGGTTAGGTTAGGTTAGGTTAGGTTAGGTTAGGTTAGGTTAGGTTAGGTTAGGTTAGGTTAGGTTAGGTTAGGTTAGGTTAGGTTAGGTTAGGTTAGGTTAGGTTAGGTTAGGTTAGGTTAGGTTAGGTTAGGTTAGGTTAGGTTAGGTTAGGTTAGGTTAGGTTAGGTTAGGTTAGGTTAGGTTAGGTTAGGTTAGGTTAGGTTAGGTTAGGTTAGGTTAGGTTAGGTTAGGTTAGGTTAGGTTAGGTTAGGTTAGGTTAGGTTAGGTTAGGTTAGGTTAGGTTAGGTTAGGTTAGGTTAGGTTAGGTTAGGTTAGGTTAGGTTAGGTTAGGTTAGGTTAGGTTAGGTTAGGTTAGGTTAGGTTAGGTTAGGTTAGGTTAGGTTAGGTTAGGTTAGGTTAGGTTAGGTTAGGTTAGGTTAGGTTAGGTTAGGTTAGGTTAGGTTAGGTTAGGTTAGGTTAGGTTAGGTTAGGTTAGGTTAGGTTAGGTTAGGTTAGGTTAGGTTAGGTTAGGTTAGGTTAGGTTAGGTTAGGTTAGGTTAGGTTAGGTTAGGTTAGGTTAGGTTAGGTTAGGTTAGGTTAGGTTAGGTTAGGTTAGGTTAGGTTAGGTTAGGTTAGGTTAGGTTAGGTTAGGTTAGGTTAGGTTAGGTTAGGTTAGGTTAGGTTAGGTTAGGTTAGGTTAGGTTAGGTTAGGTTAGGTTAGGTTAGGTTAGGTTAGGTTAGGTTAGGTTAGGTTAGGTTAGGTTAGGTTAGGTTAGGTTAGGTTAGGTTAGGTTAGGTTAGGTTAGGTTAGGTTAGGTTAGGTTAGGTTAGGTTAGGTTAGGTTAGGTTAGGTTAGGTTAGGTTAGGTTAGGTTAGGTTAGGTTAGGTTAGGTTAGGTTAGGTTAGGTTAGGTTAGGTTAGGTTAGGTTAGGTTAGGTTAGGTTAGGTTAGGTTAGGTTAGGTTAGGTTAGGTTAGGTTAGGTTAGGTTAGGTTAGGTTAGGTTAGGTTAGGTTAGGTTAGGTTAGGTTAGGTTAGGTTAGGTTAGGTTAGGTTAGGTTAGGTTAGGTTAGGTTAGGTTAGGTTAGGTTAGGTTAGGTTAGGTTAGGTTAGGTTAGGTTAGGTTAGGTTAGGTTAGGTTAGGTTAGGTTAGGTTAGGTTAGGTTAGGTTAGGTTAGGTTAGGTTAGGTTAGGTTAGGTTAGGTTAGGTTAGGTTAGGTTAGGTTAGGTTAGGTTAGGTTAGGTTAGGTTAGGTTAGGTTAGGTTAGGTTAGGTTAGGTTAGGTTAGGTTAGGTTAGGTTAGGTTAGGTTAGGTTAGGTTAGGTTAGGTTAGGTTAGGTTAGGTTAGGTTAGGTTAGGTTAGGTTAGGTTAGGTTAGGTTAGGTTAGGTTAGGTTAGGTTAGGTTAGGTTAGGTTAGGTTAGGTTAGGTTAGGTTAGGTTAGGTTAGGTTAGGTTAGGTTAGGTTAGGTTAGGTTAGGTTAGGTTAGGTTAGGTTAGGTTAGGTTAGGTTAGGTTAGGTTAGGTTAGGTTAGGTTAGGTTAGGTTAGGTTAGGTTAGGTTAGGTTAGGTTAGGTTAGGTTAGGTTAGGTTAGGTTAGGTTAGGTTAGGTTAGGTTAGGTTAGGTTAGGTTAGGTTAGGTTAGGTTAGGTTAGGTTAGGTTAGGTTAGGTTAGGTTAGGTTAGGTTAGGTTAGGTTAGGTTAGGTTAGGTTAGGTTAGGTTAGGTTAGGTTAGGTTAGGTTAGGTTAGGTTAGGTTAGGTTAGGTTAGGTTAGGTTAGGTTAGGTTAGGTTAGGTTAGGTTAGGTTAGGTTAGGTTAGGTTAGGTTAGGTTAGGTTAGGTTAGGTTAGGTTAGGTTAGGTTAGGTTAGGTTAGGTTAGGTTAGGTTAGGTTAGGTTAGGTTAGGTTAGGTTAGGTTAGGTTAGGTTAGGTTAGGTTAGGTTAGGTTAGGTTAGGTTAGGTTAGGTTAGGTTAGGTTAGGTTAGGTTAGGTTAGGTTAGGTTAGGTTAGGTTAGGTTAGGTTAGGTTAGGTTAGGTTAGGTTAGGTTAGGTTAGGTTAGGTTAGGTTAGGTTAGGTTAGGTTAGGTTAGGTTAGGTTAGGTTAGGTTAGGTTAGGTTAGGTTAGGTTAGGTTAGGTTAGGTTAGGTTAGGTTAGGTTAGGTTAGGTTAGGTTAGGTTAGGTTAGGTTAGGTTAGGTTAGGTTAGGTTAGGTTAGGTTAGGTTAGGTTAGGTTAGGTTAGGTTAGGTTAGGTTAGGTTAGGTTAGGTTAGGTTAGGTTAGGTTAGGTTAGGTTAGGTTAGGTTAGGTTAGGTTAGGTTAGGTTAGGTTAGGTTAGGTTAGGTTAGGTTAGGTTAGGTTAGGTTAGGTTAGGTTAGGTTAGGTTAGGTTAGGTTAGGTTAGGTTAGGTTAGGTTAGGTTAGGTTAGGTTAGGTTAGGTTAGGTTAGGTTAGGTTAGGTTAGGTTAGGTTAGGTTAGGTTAGGTTAGGTTAGGTTAGGTTAGGTTAGGTTAGGTTAGGTTAGGTTAGGTTAGGTTAGGTTAGGTTAGGTTAGGTTAGGTTAGGTTAGGTTAGGTTAGGTTAGGTTAGGTTAGGTTAGGTTAGGTTAGGTTAGGTTAGGTTAGGTTAGGTTAGGTTAGGTTAGGTTAGGTTAGGTTAGGTTAGGTTAGGTTAGGTTAGGTTAGGTTAGGTTAGGTTAGGTTAGGTTAGGTTAGGTTAGGTTAGGTTAGGTTAGGTTAGGTTAGGTTAGGTTAGGTTAGGTTAGGTTAGGTTAGGTTAGGTTAGGTTAGGTTAGGTTAGGTTAGGTTAGGTTAGGTTAGGTTAGGTTAGGTTAGGTTAGGTTAGGTTAGGTTAGGTTAGGTTAGGTTAGGTTAGGTTAGGTTAGGTTAGGTTAGGTTAGGTTAGGTTAGGTTAGGTTAGGTTAGGTTAGGTTAGGTTAGGTTAGGTTAGGTTAGGTTAGGTTAGGTTAGGTTAGGTTAGGTTAGGTTAGGTTAGGTTAGGTTAGGTTAGGTTAGGTTAGGTTAGGTTAGGTTAGGTTAGGTTAGGTTAGGTTAGGTTAGGTTAGGTTAGGTTAGGTTAGGTTAGGTTAGGTTAGGTTAGGTTAGGTTAGGTTAGGTTAGGTTAGGTTAGGTTAGGTTAGGTTAGGTTAGGTTAGGTTAGGTTAGGTTAGGTTAGGTTAGGTTAGGTTAGGTTAGGTTAGGTTAGGTTAGGTTAGGTTAGGTTAGGTTAGGTTAGGTTAGGTTAGGTTAGGTTAGGTTAGGTTAGGTTAGGTTAGGTTAGGTTAGGTTAGGTTAGGTTAGGTTAGGTTAGGTTAGGTTAGGTTCCCCCCCAATGGGTTCTCGCCTTGTCGTGGCGGGGGGGCTCAGTAGCTGTGGAAGTGATTGGAAATGCCGCTTACTCCATATCACTTCCACAGTGAAGCTAAGAAGAACCCAACGCGCGGCGGGTCCGCTCAGATAACTCTGGGCGGGCAACGGCTTCGGCCACCGTCGGGCAACCCGTAAGCCTGCACTTGGTGGGGTCGCAGGAACGGGGGCCGCCTTCACACTGAGTGGAGGGGGCTGCGAGGAGATAACCTCTATAAAAATCCGCAGGGAGGAGGCGAATTCCGCCTTCGCGCGGCTGGTTCGTCGGTCGTCAATGTACGGCTGGCGGACAGGCTTCGGCCACAGTCGGGCGAACCTGCTACCCTGACTTGCGGTGGTCATGTCTCGCGGCATGTCTCAGGGCCAGGGGGGCTTGCCTTAACCGGCCGGCCCCGAGAGGAGTAAACCTCACTAAAAAATCTCCAAAGTCTCACGTTGGGGCACCTTCGGGTCTTGCGCGGCGTGAGGCGCCTGTTACAGGTGGCGGAGGGGATACCTCCGGCAGCGAGCGGCCATCGCTGGGGCACCGCCCGACCCCCCAGGCGGATTAGGGTTACCCGGGTACAGAGGGCACTGCCCGGGTGGACTGAATATTTCCCTCACACTCGTGGGATCAATTAAAAACTATGGAAAAAATACCTGTTGTGGAGCTGAAAGACGTTTTAAAAATTATTAAAAGCAAACGGACTGATTTAATTGATGACTTTGGCGAGGAACGAGGACACGATTGCGCGCGATCTGGGGAAAGAACGGCACGGTCTGCGGATACCACCAATCCGGAGGCGGCCGTTTTATCCGACGACGACATTAGCAGCTGCTCAAGTGCAGTTGACGAGCCCCGCAAGGGGAAAGGGACGGGTGGGTCAACCTTGGACCCGAAATCGCCGGTGCTTAGCGGCAAGCACCGGTGGTCGAAGGAGCAGGTGCCTCCCAGAACATACAGGGCCACGGCTGGAGGCAGCTCGGAGAGCACGGCGAGAGGCCTGCGAGGGCGAATGGTAGGGGCGGCTGTGCCCGTCTCGGAAACGGAATCCGAATGTTCGGGGATGGATACAGCCGTCTCCTATTCGGACGGAGATCTGGCCGCTGGCGATAAGCGGCGCAAAAAACGGAGAGCCCCGGAGGCGGGAAGCAGTGATGAGTCGGGAGCGGGCTCATCCATCGCTGCGGCTACTCCAAACCGTGCAGCCAAGCGCGGCAGGGGAAGGCCGCCCACCACCGGGCATTACGTTGGTCTGGCCAAGGCGAAGGAGGCCTTGGTCAATGCCCGAAGAGCGGAGCTCGAACTCCTGGACGAATCGGAGGTCCTCGAGTCGACCAGGGAGCTTGCGGGAGTGCCTGCGGACTGCCTTGAGAGACGGGTGGAGAGCGGCGTCAAGGTCATCCTTGACGTTGCTCGCAAATCCAAGAATCTCAAGGGCACGTTCGTGAACGCCCTGAAGAAAGCCGCCACGCAGATAGAACAGGCTGTGGCGGCTTTAACGGAGAGGACCTCCGATGAGGAAGTCCGGGTTCTGCGTTCTGAGAACGCAGAACTGCGGAGAAGGGTGGAGAGCCTCAGCGAGGAGATGATCAAGCTCCGCGAGGACCTTGCGCGTCTCTCCGCTGAGAACTCCCGCGCCAAGGCGCCCGCATCCCAGGAGGAGGGAAGGAGTGAGGCGGACCAGCGGTCGGCCATACTGTCCGACATCGATCATATGATCGATATCAAGTTGGCCAGGCTGGAAAACCGCCTCCTCCCACCGTCGGCGTTCCGTCCGCCGCTGCAAGCGGACCTGAAGAAGCCTGCTCCGCAGGCGAAGGGAGCCCAGCCACAGGCTACAAAGGCAGCCAAACTCCCACCTGCCAAAGCCCCTGCCGCCAAGGCAGCCAAAAAGGCTGCCCCAGCAGCAGACCTTCCCACCCCAGCGCCCACACGTGGCGAAGCGACCCCCTTGCAGGGATCGCAGCCACCTGCGGAGACGTGGAGCGACGTGGTGCGGAAAGGGAAAGGAAAGAAGGGAAAGAAGAAGGCGCGCAAAGCCGATGCCACTCCCACAGCCCAGACTGCGCCCAGCAAGCCTCCGGCGAGCCATGTAGTCACTACAAGGCCGCGCGGACAGGCAAAGCCTAAAAAGGCGAGAGGCAATGAAGAGGCAAAGGCTCTGCGCCCTCCTAGGTCGGCTGTAGTCACCCTGACCTTGCGTCCGGAGACGATCGCTGAGGGAGTTACATATGCCCAGGTGCTCACCAGGGCGAAGATGGGAGTGAACCTCAGACAGCTGGGAATAGACGGCCTGCGCTTCCGTCTGGCTGCCACCGGGGCTCGAGTGCTCGAGATCCCCGGCAAGGAGAGCGCGGACAAGGCCGAACTCCTTGCAGCGAAGCTGAAAGAGGTCCTCCCAGAAACCGTCAAGGTGGCTTGCCCGGTGAGATGTACCGACGTGGTTGTCTCCGGGCTTGACGACTCGGCGACTGCGGAGAGCATCACGGCTGCCGTGGCCGAGGTCGGAAAATGCTCTCCGGAGCATGTCAAGGTCGGCCCTATCCGGGTTGGTGTGTTTGGCGTGGGCAGCGCGCTAGTCGAGTGCCCTATTGGGGCTGCCAAAACGGTGCTGGAACGCGGGCGACTCCTGATCGGCTGGAGTTCAGCTCGGGTGCGTGCACTGGGGCCTAGGCCAATGAAGTGCTTCAAGTGCTTCGAGATTGGGCATACTGGGCTCCAGTGCAAATCGCAGGTCGACCGAAGCCGGAACTGCTTCCGGTGCGGACAGGAAGGTCACATGGCGTCGTCATGTACCGGCGACCTCCACTGCCCCGTTTGCAAGGCTGCAGGGAAACCTGCAAACCATGCAACCGGGGGTCGGAAGTGCGCACGGCCGAAGAAGGGCAGAAAAGGGACTGCCAAGATTCCAGTCCCTGGCCAAGCACCGAGGCAGCCATCGCAGGAAGCGATGACGACCGGCCCGTAATGGCAGGCCACAGGGAGGAGTGCGCTCAACACAGCCTGCTGCGAAGATGGAGGCAGCGGCTGTCAGAGCAGCCAAACACGCCGGGGGTCCGTCCGGCGTGGGCGTAACAACGTGCCGTTGAGTGGTTGGCAGCGGCCTCCTGCTGCCACCCATGGTCAACGCCGTGGTTGGCGGCAGGGGAACGCTGAATGTTATGGTCTCCTTCCGTGAGGACGTGGTGGCGCGGAAGGAGGCAACAGAGCGGACCCGAGGGGACGTCCCCCTCTCGGATCCTATCCGACGTTGGCAAACTGGGCGGAGAAGGGGGGTAATGCTCGCCGACTCTTGCCCGGTCAACAAGCCCTCGGGCGGCGGAAGCGGGGAAATTCCGCCGCTCGAATCCATCAAGGGCTCACGGAGGATGTGGTCTGTCGTGTGTTCCGGCAGACCACATAAAAGCGGAGGTCAGGGTGGACTGCACTCCTCCCACCCTGAACCCTGGGAGCGTCCGTTCCGGACGGCGCCGGCGGGTGCACGGAAGAGTGTGTAAACGTCCCCGCACACCCGCCAATAGGCGGAGGCTGCTGAACACCGAGGAGTTTTAGTGAGTAGGAGTCTCACATAACCCAGCCGCTTTCCCCGGGCGGCTGGGTATCCATGATGGATTTCTCCTCGTTAAAAAAAAAAAAAAAAAAAAAAAAAAAAAAAAAAAAAAAAAAAAAAAAAAAAAAAAAAAAAAAAAAAAAAAAAAAAGGTTAGGTTAGGTTAGGTTAGGTTAGGTTAGGTTAGGTTAGGTTAGGTTAGGTTAGGTTAGGTTAGGTTAGGTTAGGTTAGGTTCCCGTGTCCCGTGTGGAGTTGCTGATCTCCCATCGGGCGCGTCCCCAGGTGGCGGATAGGGGAACGCCCCCCCAGATATGGGGGGGTACCGGCTTCGGCCGGCGCGGACCAAAACAGCGTGGTGGAGTCACCCTTGCTCGTGGCCCTCTGCAGGGACGAGGTGGTGCGCAGAGTGGACACAGGAGGGTGACCATCCGACGGCGTCTCTGGCTTCGGCCAGACGACAGGGGCTTCGGCTCCACCGTTGGCAGGGGCGGCGGGTCCGGCAGCAATGCCGGGCAATGGCTGCGGCCACCGCCGGTCCGACCCGTAGCCCAGACGCAACGCTGTCTGGAGCGGGGGCCGCCTCCGCACTGAGCGGAGGGGGCCGCGAGGAAGACAACCTCTGTAAAAAATGACCGTAAGCCTAAGTTTGTGGTGCCCGGCGAGGGGCTGTATGGTCTGACGCTCAGGCCGTTAGGGCACCCCAGGGAGCTCACCCTGGTTAATAAAAGAGACCGCCTGCTGAGGTACAGCAAATATGAAAAAAGCGATCAAGAAAGTAATTACCCACGCCGGTAGCCAGGAAACTGGTGAATCCGGTTTAAGGTCCCCAATCGTATGTGGGGGGGACTGCGACCGCTTCGTGGGCTCAACGAGCCTCCGTAAACCCGATTGTGACCTGGCGCTCGCCGCCAAAAACTCTGGACATGACTTGCGCGCCCCAGCACCACCTGCGCTTCCCGAAGCGCGGGTGGTGTTGGAGCGTATTCCAACCCCGGACGTGACTCCAACAAGCATTGCTGATGATGCTGCTCCTGGGCCTAGCACCCAGTTAGAGCAGCCACTGATCAGTCCTTTCCACGCTTCGTCCTCGGATGAAGTGTGTAGCCTAAGGACTGTCGGCTCGATGGACAGTATGACCTCCCTCCCGGAGGGCAAACTGTGGCGGAAGAGGAAAACTCTCTCGCTCTCGGACCCGTCCTCTGACGACGAGAACCGAGCGTCGGTAACGACGCGCGGCTCGCCTGTCATTAGGGCGCGGGCCAAGAGGGGCAGAGGTCGCCCACCAACCACGGGCGAATACGTTGGTCTCGCTGCGGCTAAGGCTGAGCTCAACCGCGTTGCGCGGGAAGAGCTCATGCTGCAGGCTGAACGAGCTGTGGCTGAATCGGCCAGGAAGGTTTTTTCCCTCCGAAGCGCCAACACACCATCGGAGACGGAAGTGATGTCAGCTAGGTCTGACCCTGGATCGGATACCGCTCCAGAAACGGTTGCCGAGCTGTATCAGAAGGCAAAGGAGGCGGCTGCAATCGTTGAGACTGTGGCCTGCAAGTCTGGACGATTAAAGGGCACGTTCGTTCGCGCCCTCAAGGACTCCTCCAAACTTATTGTGAGGGTTCTGGATGTCCTGCGCGACACGACGTCCAGTGACGAGACTCGCAATTTGCAGGCCCAGAATGCTCGCCTGCAAAAAGCTCTGGACGAACAGCAGAGGGAGATAGACTCCCTCCGCCAGGAGATGCGGCAAATGAAGGCCTCTTTGACCGCATCTCAGAATGAGGCACAGCCAGCGCCTGCGCCACTCACGGAGAGTGCACCTCCTGGGCCGCTCGCAGAGAGCTCGCATCCGGAGTCAACTCCGAGAGTTGTGCGTGCTAAGCCGGCCAAGAAATCGGTCCCGCCGCCGCCTGAGGGCAGTCGAGTCGTATCCGATACAGGTGAAGACCTTGCCGCGCGTATCATTAGCCAAGTTGGCTTTATGATCAACGCGAGACTGGCAGGTCTAGAGGACAGACTCCTGCCCCCTAAAGTGATGCGTCCACCGCTGGCGGCGGACCGGAAGAACGCGCCCTCGTATGCTGCTGCAGCGAAGGCGCCTGCTGCTGCAGCGAAGGCGCCTGCTGCTGCAGCGAAGGCTTCAGCCCCTGTCGCCAAGACAGCTGGCACTGCACGCGCTGCCCCGACTCCGGTGTCCCGGGGACCAGCAGCGGCTGCCAGTGGCTCAAACCCCGCGCCTCGGAAGAGGAAGAGGGGTGGCAGAAAGAGGAAGAGGGCAGGGAATGGTGGCCAGGCTGAGGCCCAACCTTTGCCTTCAGGGCCCGCCGGTGACGGCTGGACCGTCGTCGGCCGAGGCCGGAAGCAGAAGGTGGCTCCTGCTCAACCGCCACAACGCCCCAAGGCGCCCAAGCTGCACACACCGCGCACTGCCGCGGTGGTATTGCAGCTGCAGCCAGCGGCAGCGGAGAGCGGAGCAAGCTATGCGGATGTTTTGAGGGAGGCCAAGTCCAAAGTGGACCTACAGAGCCTCGGCATCTCGGGCCTCAAAATCCGCAAGGCGGCAACCGGCGCGCGAGTGCTAGAGGTTGCGGGCGCCTCCAGCGCCGAGAAGGCCGACACCTTGGCTGCCAAGCTGAGGGAGTCGATGAGCGGAGACGTCGTCAAAGTCTCCAGACCCACAAAGTGCGCTCAGATGCGTGTCGTGGGGCTGGATGACTCCGTCACCGCTCAAGAGGTGGCAGAGGCTGTGGCTAAAGCCGGTGGCTGCCCGGTTGATGGCATCAAAACTGGTGTCATCCGCGAGGGCGCTGGCGGTATGGGCTCGCTTTTAATAAGCTGCCCTATAGCTGCAGCTAAGAAGGTGGCTCAAAGCGGCCGTCTTCTGGTAGGGTGGACCTCTGCCCAGATCAAGGTGCTGGAGCCGCGCCCACTGCGGTGCTTCCGGTGCCTCGAAATCGGGCACACGCACGCTCAGTGCAACTCCGAGGTGGACCGGAGCACCCAGTGCTTCCGGTGCGGCCAAACCGGCCACCAGTCCGGCCAGTGTTCCGCTGCCCCGCACTGCACAGTGTGCGAAGCGGCGCGAAGACCAGCGGAACACAGACTGGGCGGTTCACAATGTACCGCCCGATCAAAAAGCAGGAGGAAGGCACGCAATGGCCCACAGGCCCCTTTGCGATCTTCCCGCTCGCAAGCCGCGGGACGTGCCGGGGAACCGATGAACACTAATTAATGGCCCTTAGTGTTCTTCAGGCCAACATCAACCACTGTGCCAGGGCCCAGGATCTACTGCTCCAGAGCATGGCAGAGTGGTTGATTGATGTGGCGGTGGTCTCGGAGCCGTATTCGGTTCCGCCCCGGGACAACTGGGTGGGAGACCAGACCGGCGTGGCGGCGTTGATTTCGCGGACGGGGGCGGGATTGCCTCCACTCGAGCACGTAGTGCGAGGTGGAGGTTATGTCGCTGCTGTCTTAGGGGACATCACACTGGTCAGTGTGTACTTCTCGCCAAACCGCAGCCTGTCCGACTTTGAGCAGTTCCTGCTTGAGGTCGGTGCGCTTGTGGGGCGGAGACACACTGCCCGTGTGATTGTCGCTGGCGATCTCAACGCCAAGTCGACGGCTTGGGGATGCCCGGCGACTGATTGCCGAGGAGAGGTGGTCGAGGAGTGGGCCTTGACCGCTGGATTGACCGTTCTCAACCATGGATCGGTGAACACGTGCGTGCGGCAACAGGGCGGCTCTATCGTGGACGTTACGTTCGCGGACGCCGCCCTGGCGCGCTGTGTTCAGAGCTGGGAAGTGCAGGAGGGCGTGGAGACGCTGTCGGATCACCTGTATATCCGTTTCAGTGTTTCCGCGTTCCCTGGTACCCCGACGAGCCCGATCCCAGTTCCGGTGGAGAGCGGTCCCAGGTGGGCGTTAAAGCGCCTCGACTACGATGCCCTGGAGGAGGCCGTGATCGTCGAGGCTTGGCTGCAGCCCGATTGCGAGCCAGAAGTTGAGCGGGAGACTGACGCGATCCAGCTAGCGATGGCAAGGGTGTGCGACGCTTGTATGCCCCGCGCCAGAACGCTTCCCTTGCGACGAGCTGTGTACTGGTGGTCCGCGGAACTCACGCGGCTTAGGCAAGCCTGCGTCGAGGCGAGACGCCGGTACACAAGGAGTCGAAGGCGGCGCAACAGGGACGAAGAGCTCTTGGCGCGAGCCGAAGCGTCCTATAGGGAGGCCAAGAGGGCTCTGCAAATAGCCATTGCTGAGGCCAAAGACGCGGCGGAACGGGAGATGCTGGAGTCTCTTGATGTCGACCCGTGGGGTAGGCCGTACAGGATGGTGAGGCGTAAGCTTCGCCCCTGGGCTCCCCCGCTGACTCAGAGTCTCCAGCCACAGCTCGTGAGCCGCGTCGTGTCCGCCCTGTTTCCCAACAGGGCTGAGCACACGCCTCCAGCAATGGTTTTGCAGGATGGCACGGCAGAGGCCGTGGACGAGGAGATTCCACCTGTGAGCGAGGCCGAATTGGAGATTGCAGTGCGGAGGCTGCAGGCCAAGAACACCGCCCCGGGCCTTGATGGCATACCAGGGCGTGTCTGGGTCCTCGCTCTTCGGGTGGAAGGCGGTCTGGGGCCGAGGTTGAGGGACCTCTTCACGGGGTGCTTAGTGAGAGGTCACTTCCCTCGCCGGTGGAAGACTGGGAAGCTCGTCCTTATTCGTAAGGAGGGCCGACCTGCTGACTCCCCGTCTGCCTACAGACCGATCGTCCTGCTGGATGAGGCCAGCAAGCTGCTGGAGCGAGTGATCGCTGCTCGCCTGATCGAGCATCTGGAGGATGCTGGTCCGGACCTGAGTGCATGCCAGTTCGGTTTCCGCAGGGGCAGATCCACCATCGACGCAATTGCGCGGGTGAGGGCCCTAGCGGACGCCGCTGTAGCTCGGGGGGAGGTCGTCTTGGCGGTGTCTCTGGACATCGCCAACGCCTTCAACACCCTGCCCTGGAGCTGCATCAGGGAAGCACTCAGGTACCACATGGTGCCCCCGTACCTCCGCCGGTTGCTAGCGGCATACCTCTCCGTGAGGGCCGTGAGCTTCCCGGCGTCTGAGGGATGGCGAGAGTGGGTAGTGTCGTGCGGTGTTCCGCAGGGTTCGGTCCTCGGTCCGCTCCTGTGGAACATTGGCTACGACTGGGTGCTGCGTGGAGCAAATGTCCGAGGGGTCGACGTAACTTGTTACGCCGACGATACCCTCGTGACGGCTCGAAGCAGCACATACCGGGAGGCCGCCATTCTCGCCACGGCGGGTGTGGCTCATGTGGTGAGCAAGATCCGGCGTCTGGGACTGGAGGTGGCTCTGACCAAGTCAGAAGCCATCTTCTTTCACGGACCCCGTGCGGCTCCGCCGGCCGGCGCGCACATTGTGGTTGGGGGAGTCTCCATCGGCGTCAAATCGACGATGCGGTACCTGGGCCTCGTCCTAGACAGCCGATGGAACTTCCGTGCGCACTTTGCTGGCCTGGCGCCGAGATTGATTGCGGCTGCTGGCGCGCTCAGTCGGTTGCTCCCGAACATCGGAGGACCGAAGGTGGGCTGCCGTCGACTTTATTGTGGTGTGGTAAGGTCGATGGCATTGTACGGAGCCCCCATCTGGGTGGACGCCCTGAGCGCCCACAACAGGGCTCTGTTGAGACGGCCTCAAAGGGCCATGGCCACAAGAGTGGTGAGGGGGTACCGTACCATCTCGTTCGAGGCCGCTTGCGCCTTGGCCGGTACCCCCCCATGGGAGCTGGACGCCAAAGTTCTGGCCAGTGTTTATCAACACACGGCTCGAGCGCGTGCTGAAGGTGGAGCGCCATCTCCGGAGGAGATCTCGAGACTGAGACTTAACGCTCGTCGAGATACCCTTCTGAGATGGTCGCGTTCGCTGGAGACGCCAAGTGCCGGCCATAGAACGGTCGCAGCTATCCGGCCCGTTCTGGAGGAATGGGCTGAGAGACGGTTCGGTGCGCTCTCTTTCCGCCTGACGCAGATCCTGTCGGGGCATGGTTGCTTCGGCAGGTATCTGTGTAGGGTCGCTGGAAGAGAGCCGACCTCGATCTGCCACCATTGCGGTGCCGCCGAAGACACGGCGGACCACACCCTCGCCGCATGCCCAGAATGGGCTGAGCCGCGGGCGCGACTCAGGTGTGCGGTCGGCCAGGACCTTTCGTTGCCTGCCGTGGTTTCGGCCATGGTCGGTGGCGAGAGGGCTTGGAGAGAGGTTTTCTCCTTCTGCGAGGACGTGGTGTCGCGGAAGGAGGACGCCGAGAGGTCGCGGGAGGCCGATCCTGCGTCTGACCCGATCCGTCGGACTCGGGTGGGACGGAGGAGGTTGGCGCATGATCGGCGCGTCCCGTAAGTGGGGATGCTGGTGACGGATGCGGGGGGCGTCCGTCACCTGGCACAAAGTCCCCGTGTTGGTAGGCGTGCGTGTGTTCCGCGCGCCACTGACGATTAAGAGCACCACAGTGCTCACCGAGCCGGGTCCGTATGGACACCGCCTGGGAGTTGCGGAAGTATGCGGGCGCGTCCCCGTGGCTCCCACTCAGGCGGCAAGATGAACACCGTTGGGTTTTAGTGGGTAGGCGGGATACTTGAGATCCTGGAGTCCCACATAACCCGCCGTCATCCCCATGGCGGCGGGTATGCGTAAATGCATTTCCCAACGTTAAAAAAAAAAAAAAAAAAAAAAAGGTTAGGTTCCCGTGTGGAGTTGCTGATCTCCCATCGGGCGCGTCCCCAGGTGGCGGATAGGGGAATGCCCCCCCAGATATGGGGGGGTACCGGCTTCGGCCGGCGCGGACCAAAACAGCGTGGTGGAGTCACCCTTGCTCGTGGCCCTCTGCAGGGACGAGGTGGTGCGCAGAGTGGACACAGGAGGGTGACCATCCGACGGCGTCTCTGGCTTCGGCCAGACGACAGGGGCTTCGGCTCCACCGTTGGCAGGGGCGGCGGGTCCGGCAGCAATGCCGGGCAATGGCTTCGGCCACCGTCGGCCCGACCCGTAGCTCAGACGCAACGCTGTCTGAAGCGGGGGCCGCCTTCGCACGGAGCGGAGGGGGCCGCGAGGAAGACAACCTCTATAAAAAATCACCGCAAGCTTAAGTTGGTGGTGTCCGGCGATGGGCTGGATGGTCTGACGGTCAGGCCGCTAGGACTACCCTGGGGAGACAACCCCAGTAAATAAAACCGTCCCAGAAGTACTGGACCATGGAAGCGCTCAAGAATAAAACTACCCACGCTGGCAGCCGGGAAACCGGTGAATCCAGTGAAAGGCCCCCAATCGTATGTGGGGGGGGCTGCGAACGCTCCGTAGGCTCTGATAGCCTTCGTAAATCAATGACCGACAAGGTAGACTTCTACCCGGCGTTCAACGCCACTACCGGACGAGACTCGCGCGCGCCAGCACCGTCCGCACTTCCCGAAGTGCGGGTGGTGCTGGAACGCACCCCAACACCGACTTTGACATCAGCATCTAGTGCTGAAGGAGCTGCTCCTGGGCCTAGTGCCCAGTCAGAGCAGCCAAGAACACGTCCTTGCCTCGCTTCGTCCTCGGACGAAACGAGTAGTCTAAGGACAGTGTGCTCGATGGAGAGCGTGACCTCCCTTCCGGAGGGCAAGCTATGGCGGAAACGGAAGACGGCTTCGCTTTCGGACCCGTCCTCTGATGACGGGGACCGAGTGTCGGAAACGGCACACGGCTCACCCGTCCTCAGGGCTCGGGCCAAAAGGGGAAGGGGACGCCCTCCCACTACCGGCGAGTACGTCGGCCTTGCGAAAGCCAAGGCTGAACATAACCGCGCGGTACGCGAAGCCCTCAGACTGCAGGCTGAGGAGGAAGTGGCCAAAGCGGCCAAGAGGACCTTTTACCTCCGACGGTCTAACCCGTCGTCGGAGACGGAAATCCAGCTGGTGGACTCGGGCTCAGAAGCCGTATCGCTTACGGCCGCAGAGCTCCACGAGAAGGCGACAGAGGCAATTGGCATCGTTCGCAACGTGGCTGTGAAATCGGGACAACTGAAGGGCACGTTCGTACGTGCCCTGAAGGATGCCGCACAGCTACTCCAAGAGTCTCTGTCTGCTCTGCATGCCACGTCGACCAACGACGAGACGCGCAAGCTGCGGGAGCAGAATGCTCGCCAACAGGCGAAACTCGATGCGCAACAGAAGGAGATTGACGTGCTCCGAGATGAGATGCGCCAACTAAAGGCTTCGCTGGACTCAACCCAGAGACTGCCATCGCCCACTCCCGAACCGCTCGCAGAGAGCCTGCGCCCGGAGCCGGCGTCTAAAGTTGTGCGCGCTAACGTACCCAGACGTGCAAATCCGCCGCCAGTCACGAGCAGTAGAGCCGTGTCTGACAAAGAGGAAGACCTAGCCGCGCAGATCATAAGTCAAGTTGGCTTCATGATCGATGCGAAGCTGGCAGGTCTGGAGGACCGGCTCCTGCCTCCGAAAGTGATGCGTCCACCGCTGGCGGCGGATCGGAAAAACGCACTCACATACGCTGCTGCAGCGAAGGCGTCTGCTGCAGCAACGAAGACTCCCGCCACAGCTGTGGCTAAAAAGGCGACTGCCACTGCGGCCACGACCGCTAGCACCTCACGTGCTGCCCCGTCTGTGGCCTTGCAAGGCCCGACAGCGGTGGCCAGCAGCTCGACCTCTGCGCCTCCAAAAAGGAGGAAGACACGCGGAGGGAGGAACAAGAGGAAGAGGACAAGGACTGCCGGCCATAATGATGGCCGTCCAATGCCCCCGGGGCCCGATGGTGATGGCTGGACCGTCGTCGGCCGAGGTCGAAGGAAGGAGATGGCTCCTGCTCTACCGCCACAACGCCCAAAGGCGCCCAGGCTGCGCCCACCGCGTACTGCTGCGGTGGTAGTGCAGCTGCAGCCGGCGGCTGCGGAGAGCGGGGCGAACTATGCGGACATCCTGAGGGAGGCCAAGTCCAAAGTGGACTTACAGAGCCTCGGCATCTCTGGCCTCAGGATCCGCAAAGCGGCAACCGGAGCACGTGTGCTGGAGGTTGCAGGCGCCTCAAGCGCCGAGAAGGCAGACTCCCTGGCTGCGAAGCTCAGAGAGTCTATGAACGGAGACGTTGTTAAAGTCTCCAGACCCACAAAGTGCATCTCGATGCGCATCGTGGGGCTGGATGACTCCGTCTCCGTTCAAGAGGTGATGGAGGCGGTGGCCAAGGCCGGGGGCTGTTCGGTCGACAGCATTAAAGCGGGGGTCATCCGCGAAGGTGCGGGCGGCATGGGCTCGCTGATGCTGAGCTGCCCCATAGCAGCCGCTAAAAAAGTGGCTCAAGGGCGCCTCTTGGTGGGCTGGACTTCTGCCCAGGTCAGGGTGTTGGAGCCCCGTCCGCTGCGGTGTTTCCGGTGCCTCGAGGTTGGGCATGCGCATGCCCTGTGCAAGTCCGAGGCGGACCGGAGCACCCAGTGCTTTCGGTGCGGCCAAACTGGTCACCAGTCCGCTCAGTGCACCGCTACCCCGCATTGCACTGTGTGTGATGCGGCGCGAAGACCGGCGGAGCACAGATTGGGCAGTTCAACATGTACTGCCCAATCCAAGAGCAAAAAGAAGGCTCGCAATGGCCCTCAGGCCCCCTTGCGACCTTCCCACCCGCAAGCTGCGGGACGTGCCGGTGAAGCAATGTGCACCAACTAATGGCCCTCAGCATACTGCAAGCCAACGTCAATCACTCTGCCAGAGCCCAGGATCTTCTGCTCCAGAGCGTGGCGGAGTGGTTGATTGATGTCGCGATGGTCTCGGAGCCATACTCGGTCCCTCCTCGGGAGAACTGGGTCGGAGACCGGACTGGCATGGCGGCGCTGGTCTCACGGACTGGGGCAGGGTTGCCTCCATTCGAGCACATTGTGCGAGGTGGGGGCTATGCTGCCGCGGTCCTAGGCGACGTTACACTGGTCAGTGTATACTTCTCGCCAAACCGCAGCCTGTCCGACTTCGAGCAGTTCCTGCTCGAGGTCGGTGTGCTTGTGGGGCAGAGACGCACTGTCCGTGTGATAGTTGCTGGCGACCTGAACGCCAAGTCAACGGCTTGGGGCTGCCCGGCGACCGACGGTCGAGGCGAGGCAGTGGAGGAGTGGGCGTTGACTGCCGGATTGACCGTTGTCAACCGTGGATCGGTGAACACGTGCGTGCGGCAACAGGGTGGCTCTATCGTGGACGTTACGTTCGCGGACGCTGCCCTGGCGCGCTGTGTTCATAGCTGGGAAGTGCAGGAGGACGTGGAGACACTGTCGGACCACTTGTACATCCGATTCAGTGTGTCCACGCTTCCTGGTACCCCGACGAGCCCGATCCGACCCCTGGAAGGCAACGGTCCCAAGTGGGCAATAAAGCGCCTCGATTATGACGCGCTGGAGGAGGCGGTCATCGTAGAGGCGTGGCTTCATCCTGGAGTCTCTCAGGACGTGGAGGCGGAGGCTGAGGCTATTCAGGCGGCTATCGCCAGGGTGTGCGATGCCTGTATGCCGCGAGTTAGGGCGCTTCCTGGTCGGCGAGCGGTGTACTGGTGGTCCGCCGAACTCTCGCAGCTGCGCGCGTCCTGCGTAGAGGCGAGGCGCCGGTACACCAGAAGCCGAAGACGTCGCATCCGAGACGAGGTGCTCACAGCACAGGCCGCCGATGCGTATAGAGAGGCCAAGAGGGCCCTGCAGGTGGCTATCGGGGAGGCCAAAGACTTGGCGGAACGAGAGATGCTGGAGTCTCTTGACGTCGATCCGTGGGGCAGGCCGTACAGGATGGTGAGGCGTAAGCTTCGCCCCTGGGCTCCCCCACTGACTCAGAGTCTCCAGCCGGAGCTTGTGAGCCAAGTCGTGTCGGCCCTGTTTCCGAACAGGCCAGAACACACGCCTCCACCGATGGCGCCGCGCAACGAGCCGGGCGATGAGGCAGAGGTGCCCCCTATAAGCGAGGCTGAGCTGCGGGTGGCGGTGCGTAGGCTTCAGGCCAAAAACACCGCCCCAGGCCCCGATGGCATTCCCGGCCGCGTGTGGGTTGCTGCCTTAAGGGCAGAGGACGCGCTGGAGCCATGGTTGAGAGCTCTCTTCACAGCCTGTCTGGTGAGGGGCCAGTTTCCGCACCGTTGGAAAACGGGGAAGCTGGTCCTAATCAAGAAGGAGGGAAGGCCAGCCGACGCACCGTCAGCTTACAGGCCAATAGTGCTCCTTGACGAGGCCAGTAAGCTTCTTGAGCGAATTATCGCTGCTCGGGTCATCGAGCATCTTGAAGATGTCGGTCCGGACTTGAGCGCATGCCAGTTCGGTTTCCGCAGGGGCAGATCCACCATCGACGCAATCGCGCGGGTGAGGGCCCTAGCGGACGCCGCTGTAGCTCAGGGGGAGGTCGTCTTGGCGGTGTCTCTGGACATCGCCAACGCCTTCAACACCCTGCCCTGGAGCTGCATCCGGGAAGCGCTCAAGTACCACGAGGTGCCCCCGTACCTCCGCCGGTTGCTAGCGGCATACCTCTCCGTGAGGGCCGTGAGCTTCCCGGCGTCTGAGGGATGGCGAGAGTGGTCAGTGTCGTGCGGTGTTCCACAGGGTTCGGTCCTTGGCCCGCTCCTGTGGAACATTGGCTACGACTGGGTGCTGCGTGGAGCGAATCTCCGAGGGGTCGACGTAACTTGTTACGCCGACGATACCCTCGTGACGGCTCGAAGCAGCACCTACCGAGAGGCTGCCATTCTTGCCACGGCGGGTGTGGCGCACGTGGTGGGAAGAATTCGCCGTCTGGGGCTTGAGGTGGCTTTGTCCAAGTCGGAAGCCCTGTGTTTCCACGGACCTCGAGCAGCGCCGCCAACCGGTGCGCACATTGTGGTGGGGGGAGTTTCCATCGGCGTCAAATCGACGATGCGTTACCTAGGCCTCGTCCTAGACAGCCGATGGAACTTCCGTGCGCACTTCACCGGCTTAGCGCCGAGACTGGTTGCTGCTGCTGGCGCGCTCAGCCGGCTGCTGCCAAATATTGGTGGACCGAAGGTGGGCTGCCGTCGCTTATACTGCGGGGTGGTCCGCTCAATGGCCCTGTATGGCGCTCCCATATGGGTAGACGCTCTTAGCGCCCACAACAGGGCCCTCTTGAGGAGGCCTCAAAGAGCCATGGCCACAAGGGTGGTGAGGGGGTACCGTACCATCTCGTTCGAGGCTGCTTGCGCCTTGGCCGGTACCCCCCCATGGGAGTTGGATGCCGCAGTTCTGGCCAGTGTTTACCATCACACGGCTCGAGCGCGTGCTGACGGAAGTGCGCCGTCTCCGGAGGAGATCTCGAGACTGAGACATAACGCTCGTCGAGATACCCTCCTGAGATGGTTGCAAACGTTGGAGTCGCCGAGTGCTGGCCACAGGACAGTGGGGGCGATACGACCCGTTCTAGACGAATGGGTCAATAGACGGTTCGGGGCGCTTTCTTTCCGCCTGACGCAGGTTCTGTCCGGGCATGGCTGCTTTGGCAGATACCTGTGCAGGGTCGCCGGAAGAGAGCCGACCTCAGTTTGTCACCATTGCGGCGCCGCCGAGGATACGGCGGACCACACTCTCGCCGCATGCCCAGAATGGGCTGAGTCGCGGGCACGACTCAGGTGCGTGGTGGGCCAGGATCTGTCGTTGCCTGCCGTGGTCTCGGCCATGGTCGGCAGCGAGAGAGCCTGGAGAGCGGTATACTCCTTCTGCGAGGACGTGGTGGCGCAGAAGGAGGCCGCCGAGAGGTCGCGGGAGGCCGATCCTGCGTCTGACCCGATCCGTCGGACTCGGGTGGGACGGAGGAGGTTGGCGCACGATCGGCGCGTCCCGTAAGTGGGGATGCTGGTGACGGATGCGGGGGGCGTCCGTCACCTGGCACAAAGTCCCCGTGTTGGTAGGCGTGCGTGTGTTCCGCGCGCCACTGACGATTACGAGCACTGAAGGGCTCACCGAGCCGGGTCCGTATGGACACCGCCTGGGAGTTGCGGAAGTATGCGGGCGCGTTCCCGTGGCTCCCACTCAGGCGGCAAGATGAACACCGTTGGGTTTTAGTGGGTAGGCGGGATACTTGAGATCCTGGAGTCCCACATAACCCGCCGTCATCCCCATGGCGGCGGGTATGCGTAAATGCATTTCCCAACGTTAAAAAAAAAAAAAAAAGGTTAGGTTAGGTTCCATCCCCGTGTGGAGTTGCTGATCTCCCATCGGGCGCGTCCCCAGGTGGCGGATAGGGGAACGCCCCCCCAGATATGGGGGGGTACCGGCTTCGGCCGGCGCGGACCAAAACAGCGTGGTGGAGTCACCCTTGCTCGTGGCCCTCTGCAGGGACGAGGTGGTGCGCAGAGTGGACACAGGAGGGTGACCATCCGACGGCGTCTCTGGCTTCGGCCAGACGACAGGGGCTTCGGCCCCACCGTTGGCAGGGGCGGCGGGTCCGGCAGCAATGCCGGGCAATGGCTTCGGCCACCGTCGGTCCGACCCGTAGCCCAGACGCAATGCTGTCTGGAGCGGGGGCCGCCTCCGCACTGAGCGGAGGGGGCCGCGAGGAAGACAACCTCTGAAAAAATCACCGAAAGCCTAAGTTTGTGGTGCCCGGCGAGGGGCTGTATGGCTTGACGTTCAGGCCGTGAGGGCACCCCAGGGAGCTCACCCTGGTAAATAAAAGAGACCGCCTGCTGAGGTACAGCTACAAATATGAAAAAAGCGGTTCAAAATAAGATTACCCACGCTGGCAGCCGGGAAACCGGTGAATCCAGTTTAAGGCCCCCATTCGTATGTGGGGGGGGCTGCGATCGCTCCGTAGGCTCGCAGAGCCTCCGTAAACCCGAGACTGAAACGGCGTCCAACGCCCAACCCGGACATGACTCTCGCGCGTCAACTCCATCCGCGCTTTCCGAAGCGCGGGTGGTGTTGGAGCGCACCCCAACACCTGACTCGACCCCAGCACCAAGTGCTGATGATGCTTCCCCTGGGCCGAACGCCCAGCGAAAGACAAGACGGACTGGTCCTAGCCTCGCTTCATCCTCGGATGAAGCGAGCAGTCTACGGACTGTACGCTCCATGGAGAGCGTGACCTCCCTCCCAGAGGGCAAACTGTGGCGCAAGCGCAAACCAGTTTCGCTCTCGGAACCGTCCTCTGACGACGAGGACCGGGCGTCGGGAACGACGCGCGGCTCGCCTGTCTTGAGGGCGCGGGCCAAGAGAGGTAGAGGTCGCCCTCCCACCACAGGAGAATACGTTGGCCTTGCCAAGGCTAAAGCTGAGCTCAACCGCGCCATGCGGGAAGAGCTCATGCTCCAAGCCGAGAAGGAGGTGGCCGAATCGGCTAAGAGGGTGTTCTCGCTCCGCGGCTCTGTAACAGAGTCGGAGTTGGCGAGAACCGATTCTGGCTCGGAACCTGGCCCTGAAACAGTCGCCGACCTCTATCAGAAGGCGAAGGATGCAGCCGCGATCATTGAGAACGTGGCTTGCAAATCCGGCCGACTGAAAGGCACCTTCGTGCGCGCCCTGAAGGACTCCACGAAATTAATCGTGGAAGTCCTGGACGTTCTCCGCGCCACGTCGGCGAATGACGAAACGCGCAATCTGCAAGCGCAGAACACCCGCCTGCAGAAAGCGTTAGACGACCAGCAGAAGGAGATCGAGACCCTTCGGCTGGAGATGCGCCAAGTGAGGAACTCGCTGGGCGCATCTAAGGATGGGACGCAGCCAGCGCCAGCGCCTGCAACTCTCACAGAGACCCCGGCCTCTGAGGGTCTGCGCCCTGAGCCGGCCCTACAAGTTGCACGCGCTAAGCCGGCAAAGAGGACGAACCCGCCGCTGCCTGAGAGCAGTAGAGCCACGTCCGACAAAGATGGAGACCTCGCCGCGCAGATCATAAGCCAGGTGGGCTTTATGATCGATGCGAAGTTGGCGGGTCTAGAGGATAGGCTCCTGCCTCCAAAGGTGTTGCGCCCTCCGCTAGCGGCGGACCGCAAGAACGCGCAGTCCTACGCGGCCGCGGCTAAGACCTCCGCTGGCTCAGCGAGGAGCCCCGCTGCAGTTGTGGCCAGGATGGCGACTGCCGCTACAGCTGGCACCACACGTGCCTCGCCGCTCGTGGCCCCTCGTGGCCCAGCCGCGGTTGATAGTGGCCAAACCTCCGCACCCTCTAAGAAGAGAAAGAGGGGTCCCAGGGGGAGAAGGAGCAAGGCAGGGAATGGCGGCCAAGGCGAGGCCCGACCCCTACCTTCAAGGTCTGCCGGCGACGGCTGGACCGTTGTCGGCAAAGGCCGAAAGAAGAAGGCGGCTCCTGTTCAACCGCCACAACGCCCCAAGGCGCCCAAACTGCGCACCCCCCGCACAGCGGCGGTGGTGATGCAGTTGCAGCCAGCGGCGGCGGAAACCGGAGCCACCTATGCGGATATCCTGAGGGAGGCAAAGTCCAAGGTTGACCTGCAGAGCCTCGGAATCTCCAACCTCAGGATCCGCAAAGCGGTAACTGGCGCGAGAGTGCTGGAGCTAGCGGGCGCCTCGAGCACTGAGAAGGCTGACACCTTAGCCGAAAAGCTAAGGGAGTCACTGAGCGGGGACGTAGTGAAAGTCTCCAGACCCATTAAGTGCGCGCAAATGCGAGTCATGGGACTGGATGACTCCGTCACCGCTCAGGAGGTGGTGGAGGCAGTGGCCAAAGCCGGTGGCTGCGCGGTGGATGCCATTAAGGCCGGTGCCATCCGCGAGGGCGCGAGCGGCATGGGCTCTCTGCTCGTGAGCTGCCCCATAGCGGCTGCCAAAAAGGTAGCCCAGGGTCGCCTTCTCGTGGGTTGGACCTCGGCCCGAGTCAGGGTGCTGGAGCCGCGTCCGCTGCGGTGCTTCCGGTGCCATGAAGTCGGGCACACGCACGCTCTGTGCGAGTCCGAGGTGGACCGAAGCACCCAGTGCTTCCGATGCGGCCAAACCGGCCACCAGTCTTCCACGTGTTCCGCCACCCCGCACTGTACAGTGTGCGAGGCGGCGCGAAGACCGGCGGAACACCGATTGGGCAGTTCACAATGTACTGCCCAATCTAAGACTAAGCGGAAGGTTCGCAAAGGCCCGCAGGCCCCCTTGCGACCTTCCCACCCGCAAGCCGCGGGACGAGCCGGCACCGAGCCAATGAACACCAACTAATGGCGTTGTGTGTTCTGCAGGCCAACATCAACCACTCTGCCAGAGCCCAGGACCTGCTGCTCCAGAGCATGGCGGAGTGGTTGATTGACGTGGTGGTGGTCTCGGAGCCGTATTCGGTTCCGCCCCGGGACAACTGGGTGGGAGACCAGACTGGCTTGGCGGCGTTGATATCGCGGACGGGGGCGGGATTGCCTCCATTCGAGCACGTTGTGCGAGGTGGAGGTTATGTCGCTGCCGTTCTAGGGGACATCACATTGGTCAGTGTGTACTTCTCGCCAAACCGCAGCCTGTCTGACTTTGAGCAGTTCCTGCTCGAGGTCGGCGTGCTTGTGGGGCGGAGGCGCACTGCCCGTGTGATTGTCGCCGGCGATCTCAATGCCAAGTCGACGGCTTGGGGATGTCCGACGACTGACGTCCGAGGAGAGGCGGTCGAAGAGTGGGCGCTGACCGCCGGATTGACCGTTGTCAACCGAGGATCGGTGAACACGTGCGTGCGGCAACAGGGCGGCTCTATCGTGGACGTTACGTTCGCGGACGCCGCCCTGGCGCGCTGTGTTCAAAGCTGGGAAGTGCAGGAGGACGTGGAGACACTGTCGGATCACCTGTATATCCGCTTCAGTGTGTCCACTCTTCCTGGTACCCCGACGAGCCCGATCCGAGCTCTGGTAGGCAACGGTCCTAAGTGGGCGTTAAAACGCCTCAACTATGACGCCTTGGAGGAGGCCATAATAGTTGAGGCTTGGCTGCAGCCCGATTGCGAGCCGGAGGTCGAGCAGGAGACCGAGGCTGTCCAGCAGGCGATGGCAAGGGTGTGTGACGCCTGTATGCCCCGCGTCAGAACACTTACCTCGCGACGAGCTGTGTACTGGTGGTCCGCGGAACTCACGCGGCTAAGGCAAGCCTGCGTTGAGGCGAGACGCCGGTACACAAGGAGTCGAAGGAGGCGCACCAGGGATGAGGAGCTCTTGGCGCAAGTCGAGGCATCCTACAGGGAGGCCAAGAGGGCTTTGCAGGTGGCCATTGCTGAGGCCAAAGACGCGGCGGAACGGGAGATGCTGGAGTCTCTGGATGTCGATCCGTGGGGTAGGCCGTACAAGATGGTGAGGCGCAAGCTTCGACCGTGGGCCCCCCCACTTACACAGAGTCTTCAGCCACAGCTCGTGAGCCGAGTCGTGTCCGCCCTGTTTCCCAACAGGGCTGAGCACACGCCCCCAGCGATGGCGCTGCAAGACGGCACGGCAGATGCCGATGATGAGGATGAGATTCCACCTGTGAGCGAGGCCGAATTGGAGATTGCAGTGCGGAGACTGCAGGCCAAGAACACCGCCCCGGGCCTTGATGGCATACCAGGGCGTGTCTGGGTCCTCGCTCTACGGGTGGAAGGCGGTCTGGGGCCGAGGTTGAGGGACCTCTTCACGGGGTGCTTAGTGAGAGGTCACTTCCCTCGCCGGTGGAAGACCGGAAAACTTGTCCTCATCCGCAAGGAGGGCCGGCCTGCCGACTCCCCGTCGGCGTACAGGCCGATAGTCCTGCTGGACGAGGCCAGCAAGCTCCTCGAGCGAATCGTCGCGGCTCGTATCAACGAGCACCTCGAGGATGCAGGCCCGGACCTGAGCGCATGCCAGTTCGGTTTCCGCAGGGGCAGATCCACCATCGACGCAATCGCGCGGGTGAGGGCCCTAGCGGACGCCGCTGTAGCTCGGGGGGAGGTCGTCTTGGCGGTGTCTTTGGACATCGCCAACGCCTTCAACACCCTGCCCTGGAGCTGCATCAGGGAAGCGCTCAGGTACCACAATGTGCCCCCGTACCTCCGCCGGTTGCTAGCGGCATACCTCTCCGTGAGGGCCGTGAGCTTCCCGGCGTCTGAGGGATGGCGAGAGTGGTCGATGTCGTGCGGTGTTCCACAGGGTTCGGTCCTGGGACCGCTCCTGTGGAACATTGGCTACGACTGGGTGCTGCGTGGAGCGAATCTCCGAGGGGTCGACGTAACTTGTTACGCCGACGATACCCTCGTGACGGCTCGAAGCAGCACATACCGGGAGGCCGCCATTCTCGCTACCGCGGGTGTGGCTCATGTGGTGGGCAAAATCCGGCGCCTGGGACTGGAAGTGGCTCTGACGAAGTCAGAAGCCATATGCTTCCACGGTCCCCGAGCGGCTCCGCCGGCCGGTGCGCACATAGTGGTGGGGGGAGTTTCCATCGGCGTCAAATCGACGATGCGGTACCTAGGCCTCGTCCTAGACAGCCGATGGAACTTCCGTGCGCACTTCACTGGCCTGGCGCCGAGATTAATCGCGACTGCTGGCGCCCTAAGTAGGTTACTCCCGAACATCGGAGGACCGAAGGTGGGCTGCCGTCGACTATACTCCGGGGTAGTCAGGTCGATGGCCCTGTACGGCGCCCCCATCTGGGTAGACGCCCTAAGCGCCGAGAACCGTGCTCTTCTGAGGAGGCCTCAAAGGGCTGTAGCCACAAGGGTGGTGAGGGGGTACCGTACCATCTCGTTCGAGGCTGCCTGCGCCTTGGCCGGTACCCCCCCATGGGAGCTGGACGCCAAAGTTTTGGCCCGTGTCTATAGACACACGGCCCGAGCGCGTGCCGACGGTGGAGCGCCATCTCCGGAGGAGATCTCGAGTCTGAGACTTAACGCTCGTCGAGATACCCTCCTGAGATGGTCGCGAACCTTGGAGACGCCGAGTGCTGGCCACAGGACGGTCTCAGCGATCCGGCCCGTTCTGGAAGAATGGGTCGAGAGGAGGTTTGGTTCGCTCTCCTTCCGCCTGACGCAGGTCCTGTCGGGGCATGGATGCTTCGGCAGGTATCTGTGCAGGGTCGCCGGAAGGGAACCAACCACCGACTGCCACCATTGCGGCGCCGCCGAAGACACGGCGGACCACACGCTAGCCGCATGCCCAGAATGGGCTGAGTCGCGGGCGCGACTCAGGTGCGTGGTCGGCCAGGACCTTTCCCTGCCTGCCGTGGTCTCGGCCATGGTCGGTAGCGAGAGGGCCTGGAGAGCGGTACACTCTTTCTGCGAGGACGTGGTGGCGCAGAAAGAGGCCGCCGAGAGGTCGCGGGAGGCCGATCCTGCGTCTGACCCGATCCGTCGGACTCGGGTGGGACGGAGAAGGTTGGCGCATGATCGGCGTATCCCGTAGGTGGGGATGCTGGTGACGGACGCGGGGGGCGTCCGTCACCTGGCACAAAGTCCCCGTGTTGGTAGGCGCGCGTGTGTTCCGCGCGCCACTGACGATTTCGAGCACTGAAGTGCTCACCGAGCCGGGTCCGTATGGACACCGCCTGGGAGTTGCGGAAGTATGCGGGCGCGTTCCCGTGGCTCCCACTCAGGCGGCAAGACGAACACCGTTGGGTTTTAGTGGGTAGGCGGGATACTTGAGATCCTGGAGTCCCACATAACCCGCTGTCATCCCCATGGCGGCGGGTATGCGTAAATGCATTTCCCAACGTTAAAAAAAAAAAAAAAAAAAAAAAAAAGGTTAGGTTCCATCGGAGGGCCATGGAATGTGGTGTTCCACAGGGGTCGGTCCTGGGACCACTCCTGTGGAACATTGGGTTCGACTGGACCCTGCGGGGCGATCTTCCCTCGGGCCTTAACATCGTCTGTTATGCAGATGACACTCTTGTCACGGCCCGGGGGGAGAATTACGAAGAGGCGGCTGCACTCGCTACAGATGGCGTCCAGCGAGTTGTGGAGCGCATTGAGTCGCTGGGCCTAAAGGTGGCCCTCAATAAAACCGAGGCACTGTGTTTCCACGGTCCTCGGAGGGGGCCACCTGCGGGCGCCTGCATTGTCATTGGTGGCTGCCGGGTCGAGATAAAGCCTCAGATGAAATATCTGGGACTTTATCTCGATCCGAAATGGAATTTCCGGGAGCACTTCCGGAGATTGGCTCCCAAGCTTATCAGTGCGGCGTCTGCGCTTGGGAGGTTGTTGCCCAATCTGGGAGGACCGAGTATCACGTGTCGTCGGTTATACACCGGCGTCGTGCGCTCAATGGCGCTTTATGGCGCACCGGTGTGGGTCGGGGCTCTGACTGCTCCGAACAAGACCTTGCTGTACCGTGCACAGCGGGTCATAGCAGTCAGAGTCATCCGAGGATACCGCACCATCTCGCATGAGGCAGCGTGTGTCCTTGCGGGCACGCCTCCGTGGGACCTCGATGCCGAGGTTCTCGCGGAGGTTTATGTGAGATGCGCAGAGGCTAAAGCGCAGGGAGATGGCCCAGATCCCGAAGACCTGGATCGCTGGAGGAAGCGCGCTCAACGCAGTCTGCTGCGAAGGTGGAGGCAGCGACTGGAAGAGCCGTGCGCTGGCTTGCGGACTGTGGCGGCTGTTCGCCCAGTCCTGAAGGAATGGGTGAACCGACGCCACGGTTCGCTCACCTTTAGGCTGGTGCAGATCCTGTCGGGGCATGGCAGCTTCGGCAGGTATCTGTGCCACATAGCCGGCAGGGAGCCGTTGGCAGTGTGTCACCATTGCGCTTGCAGTGACGACACCGCCGACCATACACTGGGGGTCTGTCCAGCATGGGCGCAACAGCGAGCGGCGCTCGCCTCAGTGGTCGGGAACGACCTCTCGCTGCCAGCCGTGGTCAACGCCATGGTTGGCAGCAAGAGAGCGTGGGAGGCGATGGTCTCCTTCTGTGAGGACGTGGTGGCACAGAAGGAGGCTGCCGAACGGACCCGAGAGGACGACCCCCTCTCGGATCCTATCCGACGAAGGCGTACTGGGCGGAGAAGGGGGGTATTTGCTCGCCAACTCTTGCCTAGTTAGCCAAGCCCTCGGGCGACGGAAGCGGGGAAATTCCGTCGCCCGATTCCATCTAGGGCTCGTGGAGGATGTGGTCTGCCGTGTGTTCCCGGCAGATCACATAACATTGGAGGTTCAGGGTGGACAGCTCCTCCCATCCTGAATTCAGGGAGTGTCCGAATCGGACAACGCCGGCGGGTGCACGGAAGAGTGTGCCAACGTCCCCGGACACCCGTCAATCGGCGAAGGAAGTGGAACACCGAGGAGTTTTAGTGAGTAGGAGTCTCACATAACCCAGTCGCTTTCCCCGGGCGGCTGGGTATCCATGATGGATTTCTCCTCGTAAAAAAAAAAAAAAAAAAAAAAAAAAAAAAAAAAAAAAAAAAAAAAAAGGTTAGGTTAGGTTAGGTTAGGTTAGGTTAGGTTAGGTTAGGTTAGGTTAGGTTAGGTTAGGTTAGGTTAGGTTAGGTTAGGTTAGGTTAGGTTAGGTTAGGTTAGGTTAGGTTAGGTTAGGTTAGGTTAGGTTAGGTTAGGTTAGGTTAGGTTAGGTTAGGTTAGGTTAGGTTAGGTTAGGTTAGGTTAGGTTAGGTTAGGTTAGGTTAGGTTAGGTTAGGTTAGGTTAGGTTAGGTTAGGTTAGGTTAGGTTAGGTTAGGTTAGGTTAGGTTAGGTTAGGTTAGGTTAGGTTAGGTTAGGTTAGGTTAGGTTAGGTTAGGTTAGGTTAGGTTAGGTTAGGTTAGGTTAGGTTAGGTTAGGTTAGGTTAGGTTAGGTTAGGTTAGGTTAGGTTAGGTTAGGTTAGGTTAGGTTAGGTTAGGTTAGGTTAGGTTAGGTTAGGTTAGGTTAGGTTAGGTTAGGTTAGGTTAGGTTAGGTTAGGTTAGGTTAGGTTAGGTTAGGTTAGGTTAGGTTAGGTTAGGTTAGGTTAGGTTAGGTTAGGTTAGGTTAGGTTAGGTTAGGTTAGGTTAGGTTAGGTTAGGTTAGGTTAGGTTAGGTTAGGTTAGGTTAGGTTAGGTTAGGTTAGGTTAGGTTAGGTTAGGTTAGGTTAGGTTAGGTTAGGTTAGGTTAGGTTAGGTTAGGTTAGGTTAGGTTAGGTTAGGTTAGGTTAGGTTAGGTTAGGTTAGGTTAGGTTAGGTTAGGTTAGGTTAGGTTAGGTTAGGTTAGGTTAGGTTAGGTTAGGTTAGGTTAGGTTAGGTTAGGTTAGGTTAGGTTAGGTTAGGTTAGGTTAGGTTAGGTTAGGTTAGGTTAGGTTAGGTTAGGTTAGGTTAGGTTAGGTTAGGTTAGGTTAGGTTAGGTTAGGTTAGGTTAGGTTAGGTTAGGTTAGGTTAGGTTAGGTTAGGTTAGGTTAGGTTAGGTTAGGTTAGGTTAGGTTAGGTTAGGTTAGGTTAGGTTAGGTTAGGTTAGGTTAGGTTAGGTTAGGTTAGGTTAGGTTAGGTTAGGTTAGGTTAGGTTAGGTTAGGTTAGGTTAGGTTAGGTTAGGTTAGGTTAGGTTAGGTTAGGTTAGGTTAGGTTAGGTTAGGTTAGGTTAGGTTAGGTTAGGTTAGGTTAGGTTAGGTTAGGTTAGGTTAGGTTAGGTTAGGTTAGGTTAGGTTAGGTTAGGTTAGGTTAGGTTAGGTTAGGTTAGGTTAGGTTAGGTTAGGTTAGGTTAGGTTAGGTTAGGTTAGGTTAGGTTAGGTTAGGTTAGGTTAGGTTAGGTTAGGTTAGGTTAGGTTAGGTTAGGTTAGGTTAGGTTAGGTTAGGTTAGGTTAGGTTAGGTTAGGTTAGGTTAGGTTAGGTTAGGTTAGGTTAGGTTAGGTTAGGTTAGGTTAGGTTAGGTTAGGTTAGGTTAGGTTAGGTTAGGTTAGGTTAGGTTAGGTTAGGTTAGGTTAGGTTAGGTTAGGTTAGGTTAGGTTAGGTTAGGTTAGGTTAGGTTAGGTTAGGTTAGGTTAGGTTAGGTTAGGTTAGGTTAGGTTAGGTTAGGTTAGGTTAGGTTAGGTTAGGTTAGGTTAGGTTAGGTTAGGTTAGGTTAGGTTAGGTTAGGTTAGGTTAGGTTAGGTTAGGTTAGGTTAGGTTAGGTTAGGTTAGGTTAGGTTAGGTTAGGTTAGGTTAGGTTAGGTTAGGTTAGGTTAGGTTAGGTTAGGTTAGGTTAGGTTAGGTTAGGTTAGGTTAGGTTAGGTTAGGTTAGGTTAGGTTAGGTTAGGTTAGGTTAGGTTAGGTTAGGTTAGGTTAGGTTAGGTTAGGTTAGGTTAGGTTAGGTTAGGTTAGGTTAGGTTAGGTTAGGTTAGGTTAGGTTAGGTTAGGTTAGGTTAGGTTAGGTTAGGTTAGGTTAGGTTAGGTTAGGTTAGGTTAGGTTAGGTTAGGTTAGGTTAGGTTAGGTTAGGTTAGGTTAGGTTAGGTTAGGTTAGGTTAGGTTAGGTTAGGTTAGGTTAGGTTAGGTTAGGTTAGGTTAGGTTAGGTTAGGTTAGGTTAGGTTAGGTTAGGTTAGGTTAGGTTAGGTTAGGTTAGGTTAGGTTAGGTTAGGTTAGGTTAGGTTAGGTTAGGTTAGGTTAGGTTAGGTTAGGTTAGGTTAGGTTAGGTTAGGTTAGGTTAGGTTAGGTTAGGTTAGGTTAGGTTAGGTTAGGTTAGGTTAGGTTAGGTTAGGTTAGGTTAGGTTAGGTTAGGTTAGGTTAGGTTAGGTTAGGTTAGGTTAGGTTAGGTTAGGTTAGGTTAGGTTAGGTTAGGTTAGGTTAGGTTAGGTTAGGTTAGGTTAGGTTAGGTTAGGTTAGGTTAGGTTAGGTTAGGTTAGGTTAGGTTAGGTTAGGTTAGGTTAGGTTAGGTTAGGTTAGGTTAGGTTAGGTTAGGTTAGGTTAGGTTAGGTTAGGTTAGGTTAGGTTAGGTTAGGTTAGGTTAGGTTAGGTTAGGTTAGGTTAGGTTAGGTTAGGTTAGGTTAGGTTAGGTTAGGTTAGGTTAGGTTAGGTTAGGTTAGGTTAGGTTAGGTTAGGTTAGGTTAGGTTAGGTTAGGTTAGGTTAGGTTAGGTTAGGTTAGGTTAGGTTAGGTTAGGTTAGGTTAGGTTAGGTTAGGTTAGGTAGGTTAGGTTAGGTTAGGTTAGGTTAGGTTAGGTTAGGTTAGGTTAGGTTAGGTTAGGTTAGGTTAGGTTAGGTTAGGTTAGGTTAGGTTAGGTTAGGTTAGGTTAGGTTAGGTTAGGTTAGGTTAGGTTAGGTTAGGTTAGGTTAGGTTAGGTTAGGTTAGGTTAGGTTAGGTTAGGTTAGGTTAGGTTAGGTTAGGTTAGGTTAGGTTAGGTTAGGTTAGGTTAGGTTAGGTTAGGTTAGGTTAGGTTAGGTTAGGTTAGGTTAGGTTAGGTTAGGTTAGGTTAGGTTAGGTTAGGTTAGGTTAGGTTAGGTTAGGTTAGGTTAGGTTAGGTTAGGTTAGGTTAGGTTAGGTTAGGTTAGGTTAGGTTAGGTTAGGTTAGGTTAGGTTAGGTTAGGTTAGGTTAGGTTAGGTTAGGTTAGGTTAGGTTAGGTTAGGTTAGGTTAGGTTAGGTTAGGTTAGGTTAGGTTAGGTTAGGTTAGGTTAGGTTAGGTTAGGTTAGGTTAGGTTAGGTTAGGTTAGGTTAGGTTAGGTTAGGTTAGGTTAGGTTAGGTTAGGTTAGGTTAGGTTAGGTTAGGTTAGGTTAGGTTAGGTTAGGTTAGGTTAGGTTAGGTTAGGTTAGGTTAGGTTAGGTTAGGTTAGGTTAGGTTAGGTTAGGTTAGGTTAGGTTAGGTTAGGTTAGGTTAGGTTAGGTTAGGTTAGGTTAGGTTAGGTTAGGTTAGGTTAGGTTAGGTTAGGTTAGGTTAGGTTAGGTTAGGTTAGGTTAGGTTAGGTTAGGTTAGGTTAGGTTAGGTTAGGTTAGGTTAGGTTAGGTTAGGTTAGGTTAGGTTAGGTTAGGTTAGGTTAGGTTAGGTTAGGTTAGGTTAGGTTAGGTTAGGTTAGGTTAGGTTAGGTTAGGTTAGGTTAGGTTAGGTTAGGTTAGGTTAGGTTAGGTTAGGTTAGGTTAGGTTAGGTTAGGTTAGGTTAGGTTAGGTTAGGTTAGGTTAGGTTAGGTTAGGTTAGGTTAGGTTAGGTTAGGTTAGGTTAGGTTAGGTTAGGTTAGGTTAGGTTAGGTTAGGTTAGGTTAGGTTAGGTTAGGTTAGGTTAGGTTAGGTTAGGTTAGGTTAGGTTAGGTTAGGTTAGGTTAGGTTAGGTTAGGTTAGGTTAGGTTAGGTTAGGTTAGGTTAGGTTAGGTTAGGTTAGGTTAGGTTAGGTTAGGTTAGGTTAGGTTAGGTTAGGTTAGGTTAGGTTAGGTTAGGTTAGGTTAGGTTAGGTTAGGTTAGGTTAGGTTAGGTTAGGTTAGGTTAGGTTAGGTTAGGTTAGGTTAGGTTAGGTTAGGTTAGGTTAGGTTAGGTTAGGTTAGGTTAGGTTAGGTTAGGTTAGGTTAGGTTAGGTTAGGTTAGGTTAGGTTAGGTTAGGTTAGGTTAGGTTAGGTTAGGTTAGGTTAGGTTAGGTTAGGTTAGGTTAGGTTAGGTTAGGTTAGGTTAGGTTAGGTTAGGTTAGGTTAGGTTAGGTTAGGTTAGGTTAGGTTAGGTTAGGTTAGGTTAGGTTAGGTTAGGTTAGGTTAGGTTAGGTTAGGTTAGGTTAGGTTAGGTTAGGTTAGGTTAGGTTAGGTTAGGTTAGGTTAGGTTAGGTTAGGTTAGGTTAGGTTAGGTTAGGTTAGGTTAGGTTAGGTTAGGTTAGGTTAGGTTAGGTTAGGTTAGGTTAGGTTAGGTTAGGTTAGGTTAGGTTAGGTTAGGTTAGGTTAGGTTAGGTTAGGTTAGGTTAGTTAAGTTAGGTTAGGTTAGGTTAGGTTAGGTTAGGTTAGGTTAGGTTAGGTTAGGTTAGGTTAGGTTAGGTTAGGTTAGGTTAGGTTAGGTTAGGTTAGGTTAGGTTAGGTTAGGTTAGGTTAGGTTAGGTTAGGTTAGGTTAGGTTAGGTTAGGTTAGGTTAGGTTAGGTTAGGTTAGGTTAGGTTAGGTTAGGTTAGGTTAGGTTAGGTTAGGTTAGGTTAGGTTAGGTTAGGTTAGGTTAGGTTAGGTTAGGTTAGGTTAGGTTAGGTTAGGTTAGGTTAGGTTAGGTTAGGTTAGGTTAGGTTAGGTTAGGTTAGGTTAGGTTAGGTTAGGTTAGGTTAGGTTAGGTTAGGTTAGGTTAGGTTAGGTTAGGTTAGGTTAGGTTAGGTTAGGTTAGGTTAGGTTAGGTTAGGTTAGGTTAGGTTAGGTTAGGTTAGGTTAGGTTAGGTTAGGTTAGGTTAGGTTAGGTTAGGTTAGGTTAGGTTAGGTTAGGTTAGGTTAGGTTAGGTTAGGTTAGGTTAGGTTAGGTTAGGTTAGGTTAGGTTAGGTTAGGTTAGGTTAGGTTAGGTTAGGTTAGGTTAGGTTAGGTTAGGTTAGGTTAGGTTAGGTTAGGTTAGGTTAGGTTAGGTTAGGTTAGGTTAGGTTAGGTTAGGTTAGGTTAGGTTAGGTTAGGTTAGGTTAGGTTAGGTTAGGTTAGGTTAGGTTAGGTTAGGTTAGGTTAGGTTAGGTTAGGTTAGGTTAGGTTAGGTTAGGTTAGGTTAGGTTAGGTTAGGTTAGGTTAGGTTAGGTTAGGTTAGGTTAGGTTAGGTTAGGTTAGGTTAGGTTAGGTTAGGTTAGGTTAGGTTAGGTTAGGTTAGGTTAGGTTAGGTTAGGTTAGGTTAGGTTAGGTTAGGTTAGGTTAGGTTAGGTTAGTTAAGTTAGGTTAGGTTAGGTTAGGTTAGGTTAGGTTAGGGTAGGTTAGGTTAGGGTAGGTTAGGTTAGGTTAGGTTAGGTTAGGTTAGGTTAGGTTAGGTTAGGTTAGGTTAGGTTAGGTTAGGTTAGGTTAGGTTAGGTTAGGTTAGGTTAGGTTAGGTTAGGTTAGGTTAGGTTAGGTTAGGTTAGGTTAGGTTAGGTTAGGTTAGGTTAGGTTAGGTTAGGTTAGGTTAGGTTAGGTTAGGTTAGGTTAGGTTAGGTTAGGTTAGGTTAGGTTAGGTTAGGTTAGGTTAGGTTAGGTTAGGTTAGGTTAGGTTAGGTTAGGTTAGGTTAGGTTAGGTTAGGTTAGGTTAGGTTAGGTTAGGTTAGGTTAGGTTAGGTTAGGTTAGGTTAGGTTAGGTTAGGTTAGGTTAGGTTAGGTTAGGTTAGGTTAGGTTAGGTTAGGTTAGGTTAGGTTAGGTTAGGTTAGGTTAGGTTAGGTTAGGTTAGGTTAGGTTAGGTTAGGTTAGGTTAGGTTAGGTTAGGTTAGGTTAGGTTAGGTTAGGTTAGGTTAGGTTAGGTTAGGTTAGGTTAGGTTAGGTTAGGTTAGTTAGGTTAGGTTAGGTTAGGTTAGGTTAGGTTAGGTTAGGTTAGGTTAGGTTAGGTTAGGTTAGGTTAGGTTA
>NW_026063197.1:0-38598 GCF_024362695.1 Pectinophora gossypiella
ATTTATAGATATTATTATTATTATATTATATATAGCTACAAACCCATTGACTCACTGACTCACTGACTCACTGACAGGGTTGTTCTCCCAGAAGGAGCGTCGGGGGGTAAAAATAATGTATGAGAAAAATGATCGGGACCTCCCGGTGAGTATGGGAAAACTTCCAGATCTTGGAAAACTGCTCCGCATCAGGGAGACGCCCTACAGTCTGGCGAAACTATCACACCTGGATCGATTCTTTTTTCACAATACCTACTTAAATCTTGGTCAAATTCTATCGTGGGTGAAAAAAAATCAAAATGGCGGAAAAACAAGATGGCCGCCATACAAAAGTTTGTTTTTCCAGAAAATGTCTCGGAGGTAAAACTGATGTGTGGGAATGTAATCGGAGTGTCTTGTCGAGTACGGAAAAGTTTCTCAATCTTCGAAAGCTGCTCCGCATCAGGGAGACACCCTACGGCCTGGCAAAACTATAAAACCTAGAGCAATATTTTTTTCACGAAACCTATTTAAATCTTGGTCAAATTCAATCCCCGGTGAAAAAAAACCAAAATGGCGGAAAAACAAGATGGCCGCCATACAAATTTTTCGTTTTTCCCGAAAATGCCTCGGGGGTAAAAATGATGTATGAGGAATGTGATCGAAACATCATGTTGAGTATGGAAATACTTTTCGATCTTCGAAAGCTGCTCCGCATCAGGGAGACACCCTACAGCCTGGCGAAACTATTATACCTGGATCGATTCTTTTTTCGCAAAACCTATTTAAATCTTGGTCAAATTCTATTGACGGTGAAAAAAAATCAAAATGGCGGAAAAACAAGATGGCCGCCATACAAATTTTTCGTTTTCCCTGAAAATGCCTCTGGGATAAATATTATGTATGAGGGTTTTGATCGGAACGTCATGTAGAGTACGGGTATACTTCCAGGTTTTCGAAAACTGCTCCGCATCAGGGATACACCCTACGGCCTGGCGAAATTATCGCATCTGGAACTTTTTTGTTTTCACGAAACCTATTTAAATCTTAGTCAAATTTAATCGCCAGTGAAAAAAAAAACAAAATGGCCGAAAAACAAGATGGCCGCCATACAAAATTTTGTTTTTCCAGAAAATGTGTCAGAGCTAAAATTGATGTATAGGGGTGTCATCGGAACGTCATCTTGGAAAACTGCTCCGCATCAGGGAGACACCCTACGGCCTGGCAAAACTATTGCACCTAGAACTTTTTTGATTTCACGAGACCTATTTTAGTCTTGGTCAAATTCTATCGCGGTAAAAAAATGGCGGGAAAACAAGACACGCGAGCAGCTTGCTGCGAGCGAACCACGCGAAATCTAGTTTTATAATATATAAAGCTACAAACCCATGTACTGACTCACTGACTGACTGACAGGGTTGTTCTCCCAGAAGGAGCGTCGGGGGGTGAAAATGGTGTATGGGGGGTGTGATCTGGACCTCCCGGTGAGTATGGGAAAACTTCCAGATCCTGGAAAACTGCTCCGCATCAGGGAGACAACCGAGAGTCTGGCGCAACTATCGCACCTGGAACGATTCTTTTTTTACAAAACCTTCTTAAATCTTGGTCAAATTCTATTGTGGGTGAAAAAAAATCAAAATGGCGGAAAAACAAGATGGCCGCCATACAAAAAAATTTTTTTTCAAAAAATGTCTCGGGGGCAAAAACAATGTATGGGGGCGTAATCGGAATGGCATGTTGAGTGTGTAAATACTTCTTGATCTTCAGAAACTGCTCCGCATCAGGGAGACACCCTACGGCCTGGCGAAACTATCACACCTGGAACGATTCTTTTTCCACAAGACCTATTTAAATCTTGGTCAAATCCAATCCCCGGTGAAAAAAAAACAAAATGGCGGAAAAACAAGATGGCCGCCATACAAAATTTTCGTTTTTCCCGAAAATGCCTCGAGGGTAAAAATGATGTATAGGGATGTGATCGGATCGTCATGTTGAGTATTTCAATACTGCTCGATCTTGAAAAACTGCTCCGCATCAGGGAGACACCCTACGGCCTGGAAAAACTATACAACCTAGAGCAATATTTTTTTCACGAAACCTATTCAAATCTTGGTCAAATCCAATCCCCGCTGAAAAAAAAACAAAATGGCGGAAAAACAAGATGGCCGCCATACAAAATTTTCGTTTTTCCCGAAAATGCCTCGGGGGTAAAAATGATGTATGAGGAGAGTGATCGAAACATCATGTTGAGTATGGAAATACTTTTCGATCTTCGAAAGCTGCTCCGCATCAGGGAGACACCCTACGGCCTGGCGAAATTATCGCACCTGAAACTTTTTTGTTTTCACGAAAGCTATTTAAATCTTGGTCAAATTTTATCGCCGGTGAAAAAAAACAAAATGGCCGAAAAACAAGATGGCCGCCATATAAATTTTTGTTTTTCCAGAAAATGTCTCAGAGGTAAAATGATGTATAGGGGTGTGATCGGAACGTCATCTTGGAAAATTGCTCCGCATCAGGGAGACACCCTACGGCCTGGCAAAACTATAGCACCTAGAACTTTTTTGATTTCACGAGACCTATTTAAGTCTTGGTCAAATTCTATCGCGGTAAAAAAATGGCGGGAAAACAAGACACGCGAGCAGCTTGCTGCGAGCGAACCACGCGACATCTAGTTATATTATATAAAGCTACAAACCCATGTACTGACTGACTGACTCACTGACTCACTGACAGGGTTGTTCTCCCAGAAGGAGCGTCGGGGGGTAAAAATGATGTATGGGGGGTGTGATCGGGACCTCCCGGTGAGTATGGGAAAACTTCCAGATCTTGGAAAACTGCTCCGCATCAGGGAGACACCCTACAGTCTGGCGAAACTATCGCACCTGGAACGATTCTTTTTTCACAAAACCTATTTAAATCTTAATCAAATCCAATTTCTGGTGGAAAAAAATCAAAATGGCGGAAAAACAAGATGGCCGCCATACAAAATTTCGTTTTTCCAGAAAATGTATCGGAGGTAAAAATTATGTATAGGGGTGTGATTTGGACCTCCCGGAGAGTATGAGAAAACCTCCAGATTTTGGAAAACTGCTCCGCATCAGGGAGACACCCTACGGCCTGGCAAAACTATAAAACCTGGAACTTTTCTGTTTTCACGAAACCTATTTAAATCTTGGTCAAATCCAATCTCCGGTGAAAAAAAACCAAAATGGCGGAAAAACAAGATGGCCGCCATACAAAAAAATATTTTTCCAGAAAATGTCTCGGGGGTAAAATCTGTGAATAGGGGTGTAATCGGAAGGTATTGTTGAGTATGGAAATACTGCTCGATCTTGAAAATCTGCTCCGCATCAGGGAGACACCCTACGGCCTGGCAAAACTATCGCACCTGGAACTTTTCTGTTTTCACGAAACCTATTTAAATCTTGGTCAAATCCAATCTCCGGTGAAAAAAAACCAAAATGGCGGAAAAACAAGATGGCCGCCATACAAATTTTTCGTTTTTCCAGAAAATGCCTCGGGGGTAAAAAGTGTGTATGGGGTTGTAATCGGAATGTATTGTTGAGTATGAGAAAACTTCCAGATCTTTGAAATCTGCTCCGCATCAGGGAGACACCCTACGGCCTGGCAAAACTATCGCACCTGGAACTTTTTTGTTTTCACGAAGCCTATTAAAGTCTTGGTCAAATTCAGTCACCGGTGAAAAAAAATCAAAATGGCTTAAAATCAAGATGGCCGCCATAAAAAATTTTCGTTTTTTCCGAAAATGCCTCGGGGGTAAAAATGATGCATGAGGAATGTGATCGAAACATCATGTTGAGTATGGAAATACTTTTCGATCTTCGAAAGCTGCTCCGCATCAGGGAGACACCCTACAGCCTGGCGAAACTATCGCACCTGGAACTTTTTTGTTTTAACGAAGCCTATTAAAGTCTTGGTCAAATTTTATCGCCGGTGAAAAAAAAAAACAAAATGGCCGAAAAACAAGATGGCCGCCATACAAATTTTTGTTTGTCCAGAAAATGTCTCGGGTGTAAAATTGATGTATAGGGGTGTGATCGGAACGTCATCTTGGAAAACTGCTTCGCATCAGGGAGACACCCTACGGCCTGGCAAAACTATAGCACCTAGAACTTTTTTGATTTCACGAGACATATTCGAGTCTTGGTCATATTCAATCGCCGGCAAAAAACAAGATGGCCGCCATACAAAGCTTCGAACTAATACAAGACACGCGAGCAGCTTGCTGCGAGCGAACCACGCGACATCTAGTTATTATATTATATATAGCTACAAACCCATTGACTCACTGACTCACTGACTCACTGACAGGGTTGTTCTCCCAGAAGGAGCGTCGGGGGGTCAAAATGATGTATGGGGGGTGTGATCGGGACCTCCCGGTGAGTATGGGAAAACTTCCAGATCTTGGAAAACTGCTCCGCATCAGGGAGACACCCTACGGCCTGGCGCAACTATTATAGCTGGATCAATTTTTTTTTCACGAAACCTATTTAATTCCTGGTCAAATTCAATCACCGGTGAAAAAAAATCAAAATGGCGGAAAAACAAGATGGCCGCCATACAAAATTTCTTTTTTCTAGAAAATGTCTCGGAGGTAAAAATGATGTATGGGAGGTGTGATCGAAACGTCAAGCTGAGTATGGAAAAACTGTTCGATCTTGAAAAACTGCTCCGCATCAGGGAGACACCCTACGGCCTGGCAAAACTATCGCACCTGGAACGATTATTTTTTCACAGAACCTATTTAAATCTTGGTCAAATCCAATCCCCGGTGAAAAAAAACCAAGATGGTGGAAAAACAAGATGGCCGCCATACAAAATTTTCGTTTTTCCTGAAAATGCCTCAAAGGTAAAAATGATGTATAGGGATGTGATCGGATCGTCATGTTAAGTATTTCAATACTGCTCGATCTTGAAAAACTGCTCCGCATCAGGGAGACACCCTACGGCCTGGAAAAACTATAAAACCTAGAGCAATATTTTTTTCACGAAACCTATTCAAATCTTGGTCAAATCCAATTCCCGGTGAAAAAAAACCAAAATGGCGGAAAAACAAGATGGCCGCCATACAAATTTTTCGTTTTTTCTGAAAATGCCTTGGGGGTAAAAATGATGTTTAGGGGTGTGATCGGAACGTCATATCAAGTATGGAAATACTTCCCGATCTTCAAAAACTGCTCCGCATCAGGGCGGCACCTTACGGCCTGGCAAAACTATCGCACCTGGAACTTTTTTGTTTTCACGAAACCTATTTAAATCTTGGTCAAATTTTATCGCCGGTGAAAAAAAACCAAAATGGCCGATAAACAAGATGGCCGACATACAAAGTTTTATTTTTCCAGAAAATGTCTCGTTGGTAAAAACTGTGTATGGGATTGTAATCGGAACATCTTGTTAAGTATGGAAAAACTGCTCGATCTTGAAAAACTGCTCCGCATCAGGGAGACACCCTACGGCCTGGCGAAACTATCGCACCTAGGACTTTTTTGTTTTTTTGATACATATTTAAATCTTAGTCAAATTTTATCGCCGGTGAAAAAAAAACAAAATGGCGGAAAAACAAGATGGCCGCCATACATATTTTTCGTTTTTCCTGAAAATGCCTCGGCGGTAAAAACTGTGTATGGGGAATGTGATCGAAACATCATGTTGAGTATGGAAATACTTTTCGAACTTCGAAAGCTGCTCCGCATCAGGGAGACACCCTACAGCCTGGCGAAACTATCGCACCTGGAACTTTTTTGTTTTCACGAAACCAATTTAAATCTTGGTCAAATTCTATCGTGAGTGAAAAAAAAACAAAATGGTGGAAAAACAAGATGGCCGCCATACAAATTTTTCGTTTTTCCTGAAAATGCCTCGGGGGTAAAAATGATGTATAAGGATTTGAATGGAACGTCATGTCGAGTATGAAAATATTACTCGATCTTGGAAAACTGCTCCGCATCAGAGAGACACCCTACGGCCTAGCAAAACTATAGCACCTAGAACTTTTTTGATTTCACGAAAACAAGATGGCCGCCATACAAAGCTTCGAACTAATACAGGACACGCGAGCAGCTTGCTGCGAGCGAACCACGCGACATTATTATATTATATAAAGCTACAAACCCACTGACTGACTGACTGACTGACTGACTGACTCACTGACTCACTGACAGGGTTGTTCTCCCAGAAGGAGCGTCGGGGGGTAAAAATAATGTATAAGAAAAGTGATCGGGACCTCCCGGTGAGTATGGGAAAACTTCCAGATCTTGGAAAACTGCTCCGCATCAGGGAAACACCCTACGGCCTGGCAAAACTATCGCACCTGGATCGATTCTTTTTTCACAAAACCTATTTAATTCTTAGTCAAATCCTATGGCCGGTGAAAAAAAATCAAAATGGCGGAAAAACAAGATGGCCGCCATACAAAATTTTGTTTTTTTCAGAAAATGCATCGGGAGTAAAAACTGTGTATGGGGATGTAATCGAATCGTCATGTTGAGTATTTCAATACTGCTCGATCTTGAAAAACTGCTCCGCATCAGGGAGACACCCTACGGCCTGGCAAAACTATAAAACCTAGAGCAATATTTTTTTCACGAAACCTATTTAAATCTTGGTCAAATTCAATCCCCGGTGAAAAAAAACCAAAATGGCGGAAAAACAAGATGGCCGCCATACGAAATTTTCGTTTTTCCCGAAAATGCCTCGGGGGTAAAAATGATGTATAAGGAATGTGATCGAAACATCATGTTGAGTATGGAAATACTTTTCGATCTTCGAAAGCTGCTCCGCATCAGGGAGACACCTGGAACTTTTTTGTTTTCACGAAGCCTATTAAAGTCTTGGTCAAATTTTATCGCCAGTGAAAAAAAAAACAAAATGGCCGAAAAACAAGATGGCCGCCATATAAATTTTTGTTTTTCCAGAAAATGTCTCGGGTGTAAAAATTATGTATAGGGGTGTGATCGGAACGTCATCTTGGAAAACTGCTCCGCATCAGGGAGACACCCTACGGCCTGACAAAACTATAGCACCTAGAACTTTTTTGATTTCACGAGACCTATTTAAGTCTTGGTCAAATTCTATCGCGGTAAAAAAATGGCGGGAAAACAAGACACGCGAGCAGCTTGCTGCGAGCGAACCACGCGAAATCTAGTTATACTATATATAGCTACAAACCCATGTACCTATTGACTGACTGACTCACTGACATAATTGTTCTCCCAGAAGGAGCGTCGGGGGGTAAAAATGATGTATGGGGGGTGTGATCGGGACCTCCCGGTGAGTATGGGAAAACTTCCAGATCTTGGAAAACTGCTCCGCATCAGGGAGAGACCCTACGGCCTGGCGCAACTATTATAGCTGGAAAAATTTTTTTTTCGCAAAACCTATTTAAATCTTGGTCAAATTCTATTTCGGGTGAAAAAAAATCAAAATGGCGGAAAAACAAGATGGCTGCCATACAAAAAATTGTTTTTCCAGAAAATGTCTCGGAAGTAAAAATGATGTATGGGAATGTAATCGGAGTGTCTTGTCGAGTACGGAAAATGTTCTCAATCTTCGAAAACTGCTCCGCATCAGGGAGACACCCTATGGCCTGGCTAAACTATCAAACATAGAACATTTTTTTTTCCACTAAACCTACTTAATTCCTGGTCAAATTCAATCGCTGGTGATAAAAAATCAAAATGGCGGAAAAACAAGATGGCCGCCATACAAATTTTTCAATATTCCTGAAAATGCCTCGGGGGTAAAAATGATGTATAGGAGGTGTGATCAAAACCTCAAGTTGAGTATGGAAATACTTCTCGATCTTTGAAAACTGCTCCGCATCAGGGAGACACCTTACGGCCTGGCGAAACTATCGCACCTGGAACTTTTTGGTTTTCACGAAACCTATTTAATTCTTGGTCAAATTTTATCCCTGGTGAAAAAAAAACAAAATAGCCGAAAAACAAGATGGCCGCCATACAAATTTTTGCTTTTCCAAAAAAAGTCTCGGGGAAAATAACTGTGTATAGGGTTGTAATCGGAATGTCTTGTAAAGTATGGAAATATTTCTCGATCTTTGAAAGCTGCTCCGCATCAGGGTGGCACCCTACGGCTTGGCGAAACTATCGCATCTGGACCTTTTTTGTTTTCACAATACCTATTTAAATCTTGGTCAAATTTTATCGCCGGTGAAAAAAAAACAAAATGGCGGAAAAACAAGATGGCCGCCATATAAATTTTTGTTTTTCCAGAAAATGTCTCGGGTGTAAAAATGATGTATAGGGGAGTGATCGGAACATCATCTTGGAAAACTGCTCCGCATCAGGGAGACACCCTACGGCCTGGCAAAACTATCGCACCTGGAACATTTTTGATTTCACGAAACCTATTTAAATCTTGGTCAAATTTTATCGCCGGTGAAAAAAAAACAAAATGGCCGAAAAACAAGATAGCCGCCATATAAATTTTTGTTTTTCCAGAAAATGTCTCGGGTGTAAAAATGATGTATAGGGGTGTGATCGGAACGTCATCTTGGAAAACTGCTCCGCATCAGGGAGACACCCTACGGCCTGGCAAAACTATAGCACCTAGAACTTTTTAGATTTCACGAGACATATTCGAGTCTTGGTCAAATTCAATCGTCGGCAAAAAACAAGATGGCCGCCATACAAAGTTTCGAACTAATACAGGACACGCGAGCAGCTTGCTGCGAGCGAACCACGCGACATCTAGTTATAATATATATAGCTACAAACCCACTGACTCACTCACTCACTCACTGACATAATTGTTCTCCCAGAAGGAGCGTCGGGGGGTAAAAATAATGTATGAGAAAAGTGATCGGGACCTCCCGGTGAGTATGGAAAAACTTCCAGATCTTGGAAAACTGCTCCGCATCAGGGAGACACCCTACGGCCTGGCGAAACTATCGCACCTGGAATGATTCTTTTTTCACAAAACCTATTTAAATCTTGGTCAAATTTTATCGTGGGTGAAAAAAAATCAAAATGGCGGAAAAACAAGATGGCCGCCATACAAAAGTTTGTTTTTCCAGAAAATGTTTCGTTGGTAAAAACTGTGTATGGGGTTGTAATCGGAACGTCTTGGTGAGTTTGGAAATACTTCTCCATCTTCAGAAACTGCTCCGCATCAGGGAGACACCCTACGGCCTGGCAAAACTATAAAACCTGGAGCAAATTTTCTTTCACGAAATCTATTTAAATCTTGGTCAAATTCAATCACCGTTGAAAAAAAATCAAAATGGCGGAAAAACAAGATGGCCGCCATACAAATTTTTAGTTTTTCCTTAAAATGCCTCTGGGATAAAAAATATTATGAGGGTTTTGATCGGAACGTCATGTAGAGTACGGGTTTACTTCCAGGTTTTCGAAAACTGCTCCGCATCAGGGAGACACCCTAAGGCCTGGCAAAACTATCGCACCTAGAACAATAATTTTTTCACGAAACCTATTTAAATCTTGGTCAAATTCTATTGTGGGTGAAAAAAAATCAAAATGGCGGAAAAACAAGATGGCCGCCATACAAATTTTTCGTTTTTCCTGAAAATGCCTCGGGGGTAAAAATTATGTAAAGGGGTGTGATCTGAACGTCGTGTCAAGTATGAAAATACTGCTCGATCTTTGAAAACTGCTCCGCATCAGTATGGGGGGTGTGATCGGGACCTCCCGGTGAGTATGGGAAAAATCCCAAATCTTGGAAAACTGCTCCGCATCAGGGAGACACCCTACAGTCTGGCGCAACTATTATACCTGGATCAATTTTTTTTTCGCAAAACCTACTTAATTCCTGGTCAAATTCTATTGTGGGTGAAAAAAAATCAAAATGGCGGAAAAACAAGATGGCCGCCATACAAAATTTTATTTTTCCGGAAAATGTGTCAGGCGTAAAAACTGTGTATGGAAGTGTAATCGGAGTGTCTTGTTGAGTATGGAGACAATTCTCCTTCTTCAAATCTGCTCCGCATCAGGGAGACACCCTATGGCCTGGCTAAACTATCAAACATAGAACATTTTTTTTTCCACTAAACCTACTTAATTCCTGGTCAAAGTTAATCGCTGGTGATAAAAAATCAAAATGGCGGAAAAACAAGATGGCCGCCATACAAATTTTTCAATATTCCTGAAAATGCCTCGGGGGTAAAAATGTTGTATAGGGGTGTAATCGGAACGTCAAGTTGAGTATGGAAAATCTGTTCAATCTTGAAAAACTGCTCCGCATCAGGGAGACACCCTATGGCCTGGTAAAACTATCGCACGTGGAACTTTTTAGTTTTCACGATACCTATTTAAATCTTGGTCAAATTTAGTTGCCGGTGAAAAAAAATCAAAATGGCGGAAAATCAAGATGGCCGCCATACAAATTTTTCGTTTTTCCTGAAAATGCCTCGGAGGTAAAAATGATGTACAGGCGTCTGATCGGAACGTCATGTCGAGTATGAAAATACTGCTCGATCTTTGAAAACTGCTCCGCATCAGGGAGACACCCTGCGGCCTGGCGAAACTATCGCACCTGGAACTTTTTTGTTTTTACGAAATCTATTTAAATCTTGGTCAAATTTAATCACCGTTGAGAAAAAATCAAAATGGCGGAAAAACAAGATGGCCGCCATACAAAATTTTCGTTTTTCTCGAAAATGCCTCGGGGTGAATATGATGTAAGAGGGATGAGATCAAAATGTCATATTGAGTATGGAAATACTTCCCGACCTTCAAAAACTGCTCCGCATCAGGGCGGCACCCTACGGCCTGGGAAAACTATCGCTCCTGGAACGATTCTTTTTTCACCAAACCTAATAAAATCTTGGTCAAATTTTATCGCCGGTGAAAAAAAAAACAAAATGGCCGAAAAACAAGATTGCCGCCATACAAATTTTTGTTTGTCCAGAAAATGTCTCGGGTGTAAAAACGATGTATAGGGGTGTTATCGGAACGTCATCTTGGAAAACTGCTCCGCATCAGGGAGACACCCTACGGCCTGGCAAAACTATAGCACCTAGAACTTTTTTGATTTCACGAGACCTATTCAAGTCTTGGTCAAATTCTATCGCGGTAAAAAAATGGCGGGAAAACAAGACACGCGAGCAGCTTGCTGCGAGCGAACCACGCGACATCTAGTTTTATATTATATAAAGCTACAAACCCATGTACTGACTGACTGACTGACTGACTGACTGACTGACTCACTCACTGACAGAGTTGTTCTCCCAGAAGGAGCGTCGGGGGGTAAAAATGATGTATGGGGGGTGTGATCGAGATCTTCCGGTGAGTATGGGAAAACTTCCAGATCTTGGAAAACTGCTCCGCATCAGGGAGACACCCTACCGTCTGGCAAAACTATCGCACCTGGAACGATTCTTTTTTCACGAAACCTATTAAAATCTTGGTCAAATTCTATCGTGGGTGAAAAAAAATCAAAATGGCGGATAAACAAGATGGCCGCCATACAAAATTTTCGTTTTTCCTGAAAATGCCTCGAGGGTAAAAATGATGTATAGGGATGTGATCGGATCGTCATGTTGAGTATTTCAGTACTGCTCGATCTTGAAAAACTGCTCCGCATCAGGGAGTCACCCTACGGCCTGGCAAAACTATAAAACCTGGAGCAATTTTTCTTTCGCGAAACATATTTAAATCTTGGTCAAATCCAATCCCTGGTGAAAAAAAACCAAAATGGCGGAAAAACAAGATGGCCGCCATACAAAATTTTCGTTTTTCCTGAAAATGCCTCGAGGGTAAAAATGATGTATAGGGATGTGATCGGATCGTCATGTTGAGTATTTCAGTACTGCTCGATCTTGAAAAACTGCTCCGCATCAGGGAGTCACCCTACGGCCTGGCAAAACTATAGCACCTAGAACTTTTTTGATTTCACGAGACCTATTCAAGTCTTGGTCAAATTCTATCGCGGTAAAAAAATGCCGGGAAAACAAGACACGCGAGCAGCTTGCTGCGAGCGAACCACGCGAAATCTAGTTATTATATTATATATAGCTACAAACCCACTGACTGACTGACTCACTGACTCACTGACAGGGTTGTTCTCCCAGAAGGAGCGTCGGGGGGTGAAAATGATGTATGGGGGGTGTGATCAAGATCTTCCGGTGAGTATGGGAAAACTTCCAGATCTTGGAAAACTGCTCCGCATCAGGGAGACACCCTACGGCCTGGCGCAACTATCGCACCTAGAACGATTCTTTTTTCACGATACCTATTTAAATCTTAGTCAAATCCAATCCCCGGTGAAAAAAAAACAAAATGGCGGAAAAACAAGATGGCCGCCATACAAAATTTCGTTTTTCCAGAAAATGTCTCGGAGGTAAAAATGATGTATGGGAGGTGTGATCGGAACGTCAAGCTTAATATGAAACAACTGCTTGATCTTGAAAAACTGCTCCGCATCAGGGAGACACCCTACGGCCTGGCCAAACTATCGCACCTAGAACATTATTTTTTCCACCAGGCCTATTATAATCTTGGTCAAATTTAATTGCAGTTGAAAAAAAATCAAAATGGCGGAAATTCAAGATGGCCGCCATACAATTTTTTCTTTTTTCCTGAAAATGCCTCGGGCGTGAAAATGATGTATAGGAATGTGATCGGATCGTCATGTTGAGTATTTCAATACTGCTCCATCTTGAAAAACTGCTCCGCATCAGGGAGACACCCTACGGCCTGGCCAAACTATCGCACCTAGAACATTATTTTTTCCACCAGGCCTATTATAATCTTGGTCAAATTTAATTGCAGTTGAAAAAAAATCAAAATGGCGGAAATTCAAGATGGCCGCCATACAAATTGTTCTTTTTTCCTGAAAATGCCTCGGGCGTGAAAATGATGTATAGGAATGTGATCGGATCGTCATGTTGAGTATTTCAATACTGCTCCATCTTGAAAAACTGCTCCGCATCAGGGAGACACCCTACGGCCTGGCCAAACTATCGCACCTAGAACATTATTTTTTCCACCAGGCCTATTATAATCTTGGTCAAATTTAATTGCAGTTGAAAAAAAATCAAAATGGCGGAAATTCAAGATGGCCGCCATACAAATTGTTCTTTTTTCCTGAAAATGCCTCGGGCGTGAAAATGATGTATAGGAATGTGATCGGATCGTCATGTTGAGTATTTCAATACTGCTCCATCTTGAAAAACTGCTCCGCATCAGGGAGACACCCTACGGCCTGGCCAAACTATCGCACCTAGAACATTATTTTTTCCACCAGGCCTATTATAATCTTGGTCAAATTTAATTGCAGTTGAAAAAAAATCAAAATGGCGGAAATTCAAGATGGCCGCCATACAAATTGTTCTTTTTTCCTGAAAATGCCTCGGGCGTGAAAATGATGTATAGGAATGTGATCGGATCGTCATGTTGAGTATTTCAATACTGCTCCATCTTGAAAAACTGCTCCGCATCAGGGAGACACCCTACGGCCTGGCCAAACTATCGCACCTAGAACATTATTTTTTCCACCAGGCCTATTATAATCTTGGTCAAATTTAATTGCAGTTGAAAAAAAATCAAAATGGCGGAAATTCAAGATGGCCGCCATACAAATTTTTCTTTTTTCCTGAAAATGCCTCGGGCGTGAAAATGATGTATAGGAATGTGATCGGATCGTCATGTTGAGTATTTCAATACTGCTCCATCTTGAAAAACTGCTCCGCATCAGGGAGACACTCTACGGCCTGGAAAAACTATCACACCTGGAACTATTCTTTTTCCACTAGACCTATTTAAATCTTGGTCAAATTTTATCGCCGGTGAAAAAAAAACAAAATGGCGGAAAAACAAGATGGCCGCTATACAAAATTTTGTTTTTCCAGAAAATGTCTCGGGGGTAAAAATTATGTATAGGGATGTGATCGGATCGTCATGTTGAGTATTTCAATACTGCTCGATCTTGAAAAACTGCTCCGCATCAGGGAGACACCCTACGGCCTGGCAAAACTATAATACCTGGAGCAATATTTTTTTCACGAAACCTATTTAAATCTTGGTCAAATTTTATCCCCGGTGAAAAAAAACAAAATGGCCGAAAAACAAGATGGCCGCTATACAAAATTTTGTTTTTCCAGAAAATGTCTCGGGGGTAAAAATTATGTATAGGGATGTGATCGGATCGTCATGTTGAGTATTTCAATACTGCTCGATCTTGAAAAACTGCTCCGCATCAGGGAGACACCCTACGGCCTGGCAAAACTATAATACCTGGAGCAATATTTTTTTCACGAAACCTATTTAAATCTTGGTCAAATTTTATCCCCGGTGAAAAAAAACAAAATGGCCGAAAAACAAGATGGCCGCTATACAAAATTTTGTTTTTCCAGAAAATGTCTCGGGGGTAAAAATTATGTATAGGGATGTGATCGGATCGTCATGTTGAGTATTTCAATACTGCTCGATCTTGAAAAACTGCTCCGCATCAGGGAGACACCCTACGGCCTGGCAAAACTATAATACCTGGAGCAATATTTTTTTCACGAAACCTATTTAAATCTTGGTCAAATTTTATCCCCGGTGAAAAAAAACAAAATGGCCGAAAAACAATATGGCCGCCATACAAAATTTCCCTTATACAGAAAAAGCCTCGGGGCTAAAAATGATGTATGGGAGGTGTGATCGGAACGTCATGTAGAGTACGGAATTACTTCCCGGTCTTCGAAAACTGCTCCTCGTCACGGAGACACACTACGCCCCGAGACCTATTTAAATCTTGGTCAAATTCTATCGCCGGTGACATGCTTCGCATCAGGGAGACACCCTACGGCCTGGCAAAACTATAAAACCTGGAGCAACTTTTATTTCGCATAACATATTTCTATCGCCGGTGACATGTGTGCTGTCAACTTTTGCTGGGTTTTTTTAATTTCTGACTAAAATTATTGTGAACCTATTCCATAAATTTTAAGCCTGTCGTTTACCCGTCACCTGATAATAAAATGACAGGTATAACTTCAAATAAACTTAGACAGTGTGTACTGGAATCAGCACCAATAACACATCATGTTAAATCTGGACAGCGCCATCTGTATTTTTTTTTTGAGAACCTAGCCTGGAAAGTCCCTCATTGGTACCTATAGATTCTGTAATTATATTTGTCTTGCATTTAGACCAATAAAGACCACCAAAGGATGTTTGATGTGAAAATCTGGTCCCAAGAGGTCAAAAATTAAATTTAACTAACAATTTTGATACCACAAAAAACATTGATTGTGAGATCCTATCAGTTGAAGTGGTGCTAAACGACGTGATTACTATTTTATTTTTCAAAATAATTTTAAAAAGAAACAATTTTATTAAAAACATAATGAAAGATATATTTTTAGAAATAATTTGTTTTATTATATAATTCATACTCATACAAAATATTCCTACATTTAATTAAATAGTTGAAATAAAACAGCAACTTAACCATGTACTCTCGGCCTATGTGGTCCAGTGGCTAACATTCCGGAGGTCCCAGGTTCAAGTCCCGGTGGGGACAAAACACAAAAATTTCTTTGTGATCCCTGATTCAGTTAGGACATTGCTGGCTGATCCAACGACATTGGCGGCTCAGCAATAACCCTGGTTGAGGTTGGTCATCCACTTCACAACTTACATGATAGAAGAAGAACAAGTACCTATTTATGATTTTTGAACAGACTTAATATGGTAACATATTAGTAAGTAGGTAGAGAATAAACTTAACAATAACATTAAAATATACACAGGTTTTTATCTATTTAATGATTTAATAATATAAATTATAATAATTATAAAGTGATATAAACTCATAGTTTACCAACATCTATGAACAAAAAAAAACCCCGACAAAACAAAAGTACTCAATTATTATGAAAAAAGGTGAAAAAAACCCTATAAAAAGCAAAAAATAACTTATCCCACATACCTATGCTTGCAAGCAAACTGAGCGTGTAACATTCCTATCACACTTAACAAACATCTCTGATGACCTTGAAGACCTGAACCGATTTCTACCAAACATAGCTAAGAACACTCTCGACTAATATAACTTACAAACAAAAAAAAAACATATTAAAATCGGATCATCCGTTTGGGAGCTACGATGCTACAGATAGACACATATACACAATTTTGCGTCGGGGGTTAATAAATAGAACTATATACATTGCAACAACACACACAGCTTTTATGTTCACTAGATATTAATGCTTTTGAGGTGAGCTCATCCTGCAAACAATGCATACATGGGCATCCATCAGGCATCTGAAAGCAAACATGAATGTTTTTAATAGTATATTGCACAATATGCCCGATTGTATCAATATTATTTAATGTGTAGGAATGGAACTGAAACATTGCCAACAATAAATTAAAATTAGAACAATGTTTTAATCATAATTAAGGATTGCCTTATAACATTTATGATTGAAACACAATATTTTTCATGTACAACATAAAATACTTAATACTTAAATACCTATCTCGGAGATTGTTTTTCTATATAATACCACTCTTCACTTCTTTCCATAAGCCCATGGCCTGTGATTTTATCTTCGTGACTGCTTTCCCAAAGATATTCCACAACTTATACAGACATAATTGTTTCCAACTGTCCGATTGGAACATTCTTCAGGAAACTTGTTATTGTTGCTTACATCTCTTAGTATGAGTATGAGTTAGTATGACAAAGTCGATCAGCATTCACACCTATAAATAAATAACTATATAATAACAGTGTCATATATAATAACAATGTCATTTGATTGTATGTTACTTACATTGCAATTTATCAACGAACATTATCCACAAACTTTTTATCATATCGGCTCTATCCAAAACACACAATGGCTCTGGAAGTTTTTACAGTAGAATGTCGACGCTCTCGCACGGTGAACTTGTAAGCTACAAATTCTAACAAAGTAGCACAGGAAATTATCAAGAGAACTTCTCGGCAACGAGACCACAGAACGAGACCATAAGACCATTTTGTTTAGTTTTTTTTTTTGGTTATTTTGTACATAGGACAGGCAAAGGAAACATAACCCATACAGCCAAATACTATACTAGGTACGTTAAATTCGTTAAAAACTATAAACGTATTTTCATATTTTCAAATCGGTAAGCAATGGAATCCACAGGTTACGCAAATGTGTTATTATGTCATAATTATAGCCTCATCTTTTTTTCTTTTTGGAAATTTTTGGCCTGGTTACATAGACCTTTAGGTTTGTGATACGAATTAACTCAAAAGTCCGCATAAATTTTCGAGTTATGAAGCGGCTTCTTGGCATGAAGTGAAAATAGATAGTACCACTTTGTTTATTGAATGTTTATTTATTATTTATATATTTTTCCGATATGATAACACTTAAGTGAATGTTTTTCGATTACGTAACGTTTATTAAATATAAATAGATTATTCAATGAAGAAAACAACTTTCCCGCCAAAAAACAATGGAAAAATTAATGAAAATACTCAATATTCACTGCTTTTAATAAATTGTACTGAAGTAACAAAAAGCAATTAGATTTTATATTGCTTATTTATTAATTCCATCGACATCTATGCGACCGAGTGAAGTAAAAAGTACCTCAATATTTTTCGATATTGGCTGTTTGAATCTGCGTTGCCAGAATTTCTTTGTCTCATGGAAAAAAAAGTAAACTCAGTACCCAAACCGTTGGCGCGAAAAAGTGACAAGCGTTTTTTCACTTGTATTTCAAGATTCCAAAGGTAAGTTGATTTTGTTATTGATAATTTAACAATTATTTATAAATATATTTAGGTATATAATCTTTAAAATCGTAAAATAGTTAGCCATATAAACATAATTATTATAATTGTAAGATCTTTAACTATCTGTACTGATTTTCTCTTTTTCACATAATGAAAGTGAAACATTAAAAGGTAAGTACGTACCTACTTAAAGCTATAATTCTTATTTTATTGTCTATTAGATAAACAAATAGTACAGAAGTGGTTTGTTTACAGATGAAGCGTTCAAGCGTCGAAATTCCATTGTGCTCTACAATGCGTCGCCGTCGCGTCGACGACGAGCCTGCTGCAACCTGCATCGGTGCCGGTAAGTATTTAGATTTTAACGAGTTTAATTCCAGTTTACCAAACGATCGATTGATTTTATGATGATAAAATAGCCGCTTGACATCAGTCATGGAAAAAACTTTACTTAATAACAGGCAATAGGTACCTACTTACTTAAATCAATTGCATTGCCCCTACTTATGCTGTGTGACTAGAATAGGGGATAGTTAATTACTATTAATATTTTTTTAGATTATGTAAGTATGTTGGTAGGTATATGAAATAAGTTAATTAACCTATGATAAATTTAGATGAGATCATAACACTATAGATAATAATAATAAGATTGAATCCTTTTTAAATTATAACAATCCGAGTGTGATTGTGGTTTGACAGCAACCCATGTTGTAGCACAACAGTAACTTCATAACATAAGTAGGTCTGTAAAAAATTACCTATAGTACACACAAAAGTTAACCTATGACCGTAGTATTATTACTTATTCTATGCTATTCTAATACCAATCACTCTCTTAATATTCTGTGTGAATAGTTAAACCTTTCTCTAAAATCGTGAAAAAGCCAACTAAATAATTATGTCTGTTTTATGTGTAGCGTATTTTATCAAAAATTACAAGTTACTACAGATGGTTAAATACAACTATAACCAATCTTATAATAATATTATAAGATAACTAACTAAAAATTATAGAAATAAGTAGTAACTAGGTAACAAAATTATTATAAAGTTACCTACTTAATTATATAATACAGCTATTTATAATAACAAAATTATATCAAACAAGTTATTAAGTAAGTATATAGATATAGAGATATCGAAGCTTTGAAGTATTTAGTTTATCTGAAAAAAAAAGTTTGAATGCTATAATAACATTTGTCTACAATAAACTTATTTAAATGACTGTTAAAGGGTGTATGTAGGTTTGTCTATATTTTGAATATGGTTAGGGATATGGTTATATATCTTGATGACCATGTGGTGGGGACTGAAGGAAACTAATCTAATTCAACCAACTTCAAAAAAAAAGGTTATCAATTTGACCCATATGTATATTGTAATGTGTGTTAAATTTTCCATATACATGCCTGTATGTTTGTCCATGCATTTCGTAAAAACTACAAATCGTATTGCAATGCTTTTTTATTAAGTATCGTCCAACATAGAAAAGAATGTAAGTTTCATCAAAATTGGTTTAGAAATTTCCAACTTATGGTTGAAAAACAGTTAAAAATTAGGAACTTTGTGTTTCGACTATACTAATAGAAGCTTAGAGCTTAAGTAAGTATGGATACTAATGATTTGAGAGTAAATTAAAGAAAATTGGAAAACGGTCAAGGGTGTGTCGGACACTACATACATTAAACAAATTATAAGACATTTTATAATATTTCAGTGTTTTGGTAACGATGGTCACTGGCGTATTAATATTATTAGGGACACTCGAGTTTATACAAATAAAAAGTAATTTCAAAATTTAGATTCTAATGTATTCAACTAAATATTATTTCTTACTATTTATTTGACAGATTTTGAAGTCCGTTTTATTTTTTTTAATTACTTTTTGTGACAGCTATAAAGTAATAAGCAAAATAAAGTAACAACTTTATAATTATTTTGTTTATTACTTTACAGCTATCTAAAGATATGGAAAATGCCGAATACAATGAGTGTCTAAAAAATACCATACCTCCACAACCCTGATACAGTAAAAATATAATATAGGTAGGCATATATACTATGTTATACTATATTTTATGTGTATATGTACCTAAGGTTCCGTCCACAGAAAATGTTAGTAAAGGAAAAATCTGTGTATGTAAGTATGTATACGTATCATACGTAGATACACGTCTAACGCATAAGTACGAGCGAGACAGACGATTCTAACGTAGTATTATTCTTTATTTGATGCCTATAGCTTAAGTGACGTTCAACTCGATCGTCTTATATCTAGATACTTGAATTTCGGCATCAGAATTTTCTTTTACTAACCTTTTCTGTGGACGAAACCTTCGGTGCGCGAGTCCAAATCGCACTTGCCTGGTTTTTTTTAATTTTTGACAAATATACGTACCTACTTCACCTGTATTAGTCTGAAATAATCTCACACTATGATGCAACAAGATCAAAAGAAGAACAAAAACTGTGGCATTACGTTTTCCTGTTATTTTATATTAAATTTTCGAAATATTCCGTCAATAGAGTGCTGCATTGCGTACATACATAATATCTCGCCTATTTTCCATTGGGGTAGGCAGAGAACAGACTGTATAATCCTTTATTTAAGTAAAGTGCAGTGTAATAAATCGACATGTCTTCTAAATATTTTATAACGAGGGTTTGCGTTGCGTTACATCAATTGAGTTGAATGTTTGTATACCGGTACGGCACCCTCTCGATGTCATTGGTCTTAAAGTCATTTTATTAGGTACCTGAATTAAATATTTATGTTACAATGATGTAATTTTCAATTGCTTAATATTTTATTAAAACTGTCAAAAGGTTACTAATGAGAACGTTGAGGAGTATGAGTGGGATAACTTTGAATGATAAAATAGTGTGTTAAGGGACTGTTGTAAAAGAAAATGTAGTGAAGAGAATTGACAAAAGGACGCTTAGATAGGTTGGACAAGGCCAAGATTTATTATACGGATGTAAGTGGTAAAATCCGAAGTGGATGGCCTAGGTGGTACATACCTCGATTAATTTCAGGATGTTTAAAGAAAAGCCACGGTCAAGAGTACTGGGAACCGGCGAGCATGCATAAATGAGTGTACTTTGATAAGAGTAGTAGAAGCGAAAGTGATGTGTCAGGATCGTAGTAAGTGGAATTGCGTGGCCGATCCCAACGGAAAATAGGCGTAATCTTAAGTATGTGTTTTTTCGAGAAAGTTGCTTAGCCATTTTCTATATTGTAAAGTCGGCGCCTCGTATTTTTTTCACTTCAGCCACAGCTACGATGGCAATGTTGTCGACTTAATTCATCGACCTTTGATGTTCAACCACAATGTGTGCTCTACATGACCGTCGCGACTGAAATGATTATCGGCGGCGGCTTTGTGCGGCACGAACTGGCGGCACTGTGTGAAAGTGCTTAAACGAATGCCATTTTAACTACTTATTAAAAAAATCACCTACCTAGGTTTATTGATCCGACTGAAATTTTATATGTATGCGTAGTTTTTTTTTATATTAGGTAGGTAACTTAATTCTCATATAATAATTATTGCATTCCCTATAATAATATCGGTGAATAATTGTTTTATTAAAAAATAGATTGTTGGAGAATGATAATATTGATAATTGATATTTTAATTTAAGTACTTATGTAGGGTAAACTGCCTAATTATTAGAACCTTAAATGATTGGTACGGTCTAATCATTTTTCGGCACCGAATATATCAAAATGCAAGGAATATATCAAAATGTTCTTATTTTTTTTTTCTTAATAGTCAGTAGGGGTGTCAATAATAGGGTGTATTAATCTATCTATTAAATAAATTAATATCTAAAATTTACTGAATCCTTAGGTCTAACACACCAAGGCTCCGATATGTATGAAGGTAATAATTCGCAATGTACGGTTATCTCAGCATGCGCTTCAATTTATTCAGTGTTCCATAATCGCGCATCTTTCACTACTGCCGAAATTGATGAAATTTTAAGAATGGGGGATACACTTTACATGCAGTTAAAATATCTACTTCAGAGGGGTGTCAGTTATTTTATGCCAGATGAATTACCCAATGAGCTTCGCGTCGGGGATAACGTCGCACATATAGTTAGTATGGAGGACAACTGGATCATTTCTAATACGTATCCTACAACTCCCGCGAATAAAGACATAGGTTTATTAACGTTAAAGAATATACTGGACAATAGAGTGTTTTTTAATACTAATGACTATACTGTCGATTCGCAATTCGCTTATAATGTGAACAACTCAAATCACAACGACAGTACCGATAGCATATTGTTTACGGGTCAGGGTTATACTTTTAGTTTTTGGCGCTTTAATGGTGAATATTATTTCTTTAACAGCCATGCAGTTAACAGCAACAACATTAATATAGGAACGGGTAAGCCAGAAGATGGTCCTTACGTAGCACGTTTATTTAAATGTAATTCAACCGAAGCGCTAGCCAAACTTTTGCTCGCGAATGAAGTTTACGACGGATCCGAATACTCATTAACCCGATTAAGAGTATTAAATGACGACCTTATATGGCAAAACGAAGCGCAGGTTAGTTCCGAAACGTCACAATCCATTTTAGTAGATTTAATATCATCACCATTACTGAATGAGAATCAAACTTTAGATTCGATTTTGATGAACTATCAATCAACCCTGGCCCCGCTTAAAACCTCTGTGCAAAATTTTGATATTAGTAAATTGGAAGTTGATTCAAATCCGGTAGATGTATATAACACTACAAGTGATATAAAACTGACAATTTTAAAACCAGTTGTCCTATTAGAAAGAATCAGTAATCAAGACGAAAGCCAATGCGTTAAAAATAAAGGTGGCCGACCCAAAAAACAGAAACGCGGACCGAAACCAAGTAAAGAAAACGCGCATCGCGAAGCTGTCAGGAAATATACAACGAAAAACCCCGCTGTTAATCGCAAGGCAGTTCAACAGTATAGTGAACGCAATCCAGATATTCACCGCGAGGCCGTTCAACGGTACAACGAACGCAATCCAGACATTAACCGCGAGGCCGTTCAACGTTATAACGAGAACAACCCAGACGTTCATCGCGCGGCCGTTCAACGTTATAACGAGAACAACCCAGACGTTCATCGCGCGGCCGTTCAACGTTATAACGAGAACAACCCAGACGTTCATCGCGCGGCCGTTCAACGTTATTACGAGCTCCACCCCGAAATTAACAAAAAAGCAGCACAAAGATATACAGAAAATAGTCGTAACATAGAAACGCCGCTGAGATATTCAAAAAATTTTATAGGTGAAAAACAGGGACACGATCTTAATATTATTAGATTATATAATTTAAAAAATACGTCGCTTCTGTCTGATAAGACATATAGATGTCCAAATTGTAATGCTCCATTGTTCGAAGAAGAGAAAACTCGTCGACAATGGTGTTGTCATTCAGGAGATTATAACGTTCAAAATTTTCTCCCATTAAATGAAGAATTTTATTCAAATTCAGCTTTTTTAAATAGACCACGCGCTTACAATAATATTTTTGCATTTTCGGCATTAGGTGTTTCCCACGGTTACCATCATCCAGAAGGTATATCTTTTCTAAAAATTCAAGGACGTATTTACCACCGTATCTTTGATTTGTCTTACAATGAAAGTCCTAATAATATTAATTTTTACATAAATGACAGTAGCGAAAGAGAGAGTTTAGCTGGCGAATTAAGTTTAGATAAAACGGTAGTTCGAATGATTACAGGTTTCATGCACACAGTTAATCCGTACATAAATTGTTTTAGAAGGTTAAGTTTAGAGGTATCATCAGAAGCTTTCTTGAAGTTCGAAAAAACTACTCGTGCGACTCATGGTAACATCCTCGGAGATCAACCTATTGGTCAAGAAATTGCCGCAATTATTAGTACAGACCGCGAAGAATTTTCTCCACGCTGTATTGTAGTTAAAAAGATAGCAGACGGTAGGCCTCGAACAATAGATATAATGGATTCCTTATACGAGACTTTCCAGTATCCTCTCTTATATCCTCACGGAAATACTGGTTGGCATCCAGATATGAGAGATAATAAGGGCAATAAGCTTAATCAGGTTAAATATGTCCGTTGTTTACTTTTATCCGAATCACGATTTAGCATATTTGGTCGTTTATCTGAAGAGTGGTTAGTCGATATGTTTTGTAGAGTTTTAGAAGAACGCTTGCGGTTTTTGAAAAATAGCCAAACAAAACAACAAAACAGGCTAAGAGTAGCTCCACTCCAAGAATTAATTAATGACGAGTTTATTTTAGGAGAAGGTGGAGTAGAACCTGGTAAAATTTATTTACCTAGCTCATTCACAGGGGGTCCACGATACATGAAAAAGAAATACCTGGATGCTATAGCAATGGTAAACAGGTTAGGTCCACCATCATATTTTTTAACTTTAACATGTAACCCCAACTGGCCTGAAATAAAAAATTCAACATTATCAGGTCGATCAAAAGACCCCCTTACTTGTGCTCGAGTTTTCAACTTAAAACTCGGAGAGTTATTAAAAGATTTAAAATCGGGTAAATGGTTCGGAAAAATTGTTTATATAATGCATGTTATAGAGTTCCAAAAAAGAGGACTACCACACGCGCATATTGCTTTTAGAGTGGAAGGTGGTGGACCAGTAGAAAGTCTGGATATTGATAAGTTTGTTCGAGCTACCATACCCGATCCAGCACAAACTTTATTATACAAAGTTGTCATGGATCACATGATACACGGTCCATGCGGCCCTCCTTATCGAACTAATTTGCCGTGTTGGAATAGTGAGAAAAAAAACTGTTTAAAATATTTTCCAAAAAAGAAACACCAGTCACCTTCAGTGACGATAGAGGTTTTATACATTTACGTCGCAATAGTAAAAATCAGGCGATTATTAAATATCGCGGCAGAGACGTAATAGTTAATGATTTGTGGGTCGTTCCTTATAATCCTGCTCTTCTCCTAAAATATGATGCTCACATAAATTTAGAAGTGTCCACACAGCGTGCTATAATTAAGTATTTATTTAAATATATGACAAAAGGACCTGATGAAGCCCGTATTGCCGTTGTTGATGAAGAACATCGTGAGGATGAAATCGAACAATATGTCACTAAGCGATATATTAGTTCTAGCGAAGCAGCGTGGCGTGTTCTCGAATTTGATATTGTAGCTAGGAACCCTACGGTAAAAATGTTAACAGTACATTTGCCCGATCAAAATTCGGTATTTTTTAAGCCTGGCCACGCGAACGAGGCAGTTAATAATGCAGGTTCAGATCTTTTAGACTATTTCAGTAGGCCTTTAACTGAGGAGTTTGATCGGGTATCCTACTTAGACTTTTTTGAAAATTATAACATTCATGCGAAAGATCCATGTTTAAAGACAGTTCAGGCGGTGCAAATGCAAAACGGCAAATTTCTTACACGTAGAATGCGGGGTGAGCTCGTCGCGCGTCTATTTTGGGTCGCGCCGAACAGAGGTGAACAGTTCTTTTTAAGACTTCTTTTAAGTGTTTACCCTTGTCGTAGTTTCGCGGATTTACTTCAAATTGGAGGTCCAAATTGCACAACTTTTCAAGAAGCTGCCAAATTCGTAGGACTTGCGGACGACGCAGTCGAATATGAACGGGCTATGGAAGAAGCTTCCACTTTTTTAACCGGACCACGACTTCGTAGCTTTTTTGTAACGTTGGCTGTTAATGGTGCCTCAGTGGCGTCACTGTGGAACACGTATAAACGTCAATTGGCCGAAGATTTCCTTTACAGGGTGCCAGATGACGAAGAAAACGCGTTTAACATGTGCCTCATTCAAATAGATAGAATGCTACGCAGACACGGAACTTCGTTAATAGAACAAGGTTTGCCGGAAGTAGTTTACAGGTCAACGGAGTTGGATAGGGAACGCACTGAATATGATTTAGATAGTTTGAAATCATACGTAGAAGAGTGGTTGCCACAGTTATCTCCCGATCAACGTGCCGTATTCGATTACGTGGAAAAGCTTTGCGTTGATAGTGTTTACCGAGAATCCAACAACTGTGCGATTTTTATCGATGGCCCCGCCGGCACCGGAAAAACGCTTTTATTGAAGGTCATAACTGCATATATCCGCGGTAACCTTAAAGGTATAGTTTTAACCTGTGCATCGTCTGCAATTGCTGCTCAAAATTACACAAACGGAATGACGGCTCATTCCTTGTTTAGATTTCCTTTACATCTATTAGATGATAGCGGATACTGGAACATCTCAAATGGTACTCAAAGAGCTGAATTGATTTACAATTCTAATCTCATTGTGTATGATGAAGCGCCGATGGCTCATAAATACCTTATAAATTTATTAAATAGATCATTGCAGGATTTGATGAGGTCAGACAAAATTTTTGGTTCTAAAATAATTATTTTTGCAGGAGATTTTCGTCAAATTCCTCCTGTAGTCCCAGAAGCACGAACGAATTTTGATATATTAAACGCGTCACTAAAAACTTCTCCTATTTGGAAACAGTTGAAAAAATTTAGTTTGGTAACTTCACAGAGATGTAAGGATGACGCACAGTATGCAGAATTTCTTTTAAAACTGGGTTCAAATTCATTACCTACTCATAGGTTAGAAACAAATAATAATGATTTGCAATTAGTCCAACTTGAATCCATTGATTATGTTACTGAATTAGAAGATTTAATTGATTTTGTATTTCCAGAAGTTACCCTTACTGAGCCAGGCGTATGCTCCTTCAGAGCGATTCTATGCACCCGTAACGATGCAGTTAGAGAAATTAATGCCGTTATTTTAGACAAACTACCAGGAGAAGTATTACATTTTTATGCCATAGACAAAGTTTTAAGCGACAACGCTGATCAAGTATATTTTAGTCCTGAATTTTTACATACACTTCGACCACAAGGTGTTCCAGATTTCGACTTACAATTAAAATTAGAATGTGTTTGTGTAATCACGCGTAATCTTAGTTTCGCGGACGGCTTAGTAAATGGCACCAAAGTAATAGTCGTTGAAACATCTCCATATATTATTAAAGTTCGGAAACAAGGTGAACTAGGAGATTATTTGATCCCTCGAATCTTTTTAAAGCGCCTATAGAACATAACAGCCCTTACGAGATGTGTCGCCGTCAATTCCCATTGCAGGTGTGTTATGCAATGACCATTCACAAGAGCCAGGGTCAAACGATTAGTCGCGTTGGGGTCGATCTTAGATCTGACATGTTTAGTCACGGTCAACTGTATGTAGCTTTAGGTCGCGTTCGCGAAAGACGTGACATAAAAGTACTACTACCCAGGCACCGAATCGTAAATGACCAACCTTTCTCGAATAACGTTATCATATCAGAACTTTTAAGTTTAACGTAACTTTATTAGGATGGCACTTCTTGAAAAGACTGAACAGTCCATCTCTGTTATTAAGCTTATTGGGTTTTTTTAGATCGGTTAAATCAAGTGCTGAAATTATCGTATATTGCGAATTATTTATTATTATTTATATTCATTCTATCTTGTTTTTTCTTCTTTTCGTATAATTTAACGATAAAACTGACTTTAACAAGCTTGCACTCGATTTGATGATGGTTACATTGAATTTCAAAGCTAGGTTTACCATTTATTAGTCACAATCACTGAATTAAAATGTGTGTTAATCAATTGGCAATGTGAGCATGCCCTTCCCAGCCGTTAACGCTGTGGAGGCTCATCTTTAGGGGACGAGAGAACGGGCGTGAAGTGAACTGGCAGGATGACCACTTGGCTGCGGGTGCGACCGGTGCATGGGAGTGAAGTAGAGCTGGCTGGAAGATGGAGGCAGGTATCACTCGATTGCTTTAGCTGAGTTCCACTCAGATCAAGTAAGCTGTCATATGGATGAATGTCGCAGGTTGGAATGATCCGGAGTAGAACAGTCGGTGTCGTTCCCATCGTCGTAGGCATTTTCGGTGGATTTTGTAGGTCGATCAACAATGGTTGCGTGAGTTTTAGCTGTCAAGCTGCTATGCCGTGCTAGCCGATTCTTGCGATCTGGGATACAAGGGATGGACGTATCCTGTGGAATGATCGTGTCAGCGAAGGTTTGAATGTCGCTTAGGACTGGAAAGGAGGGAGTACGGAAACTGTAATCAGTATCAGGATCTCGCTGTACATGGGCAATGTTTAGTTTAGGTGTATTAAAGTGGTAATTGTTCGAAGTTATTTGAAAAGAATTCTGTTTCAGTGTTTAAGCGCTAAAACTGTTTGTTTTTTGTAAGCAAACGTATGATTTATTGATCTTCATTTTTTACTTTATAACGCTAACGCTATACAAATGATTTGTTACCAAATTTAAGTGCGTATATAAACAATAAATTAATACTAAAATATTTCGATGAAGACACCATTGATGTTTATTGATACATTTTTCTCCTAAGTGCTACTTTCTCAACTTAAAGCAATAAGTTATGCAGTAATTATACTTCTACGAGTATATTTAAACAAATCATCATTCAAAAGCATTTTACCCAATACTTAACTTACATTAAGTAAAATTTATCTTTGTCATTTTAGTCACTTATTTTTTATCATTCACTAAGCAGTAAGCAAATTATATTTACTAAAATAATAAAAAAAATACGATATTCATGGTAAGTTGGATTAGCTATTTTATAACACAAACGACTTGATATTTTCATTCATTAATTCAGGAAAATAAATGTACAATGAAAAATAAGTTTTTATAACCGATTAAATTTGTGTAATGTGTAGTTTTACTCATCAATATAGTAAAAAAATATAATTTGCATTCAAATTGTACTAAAGAATATTTTATACTAGCGTATTTTAGTAACTTAAGTTAGAATTAAGTAAACAAACAAAAAAAATATAAATATAAGGAACATATAAGGAAAAAAAAGGAAGGCCTTAAAATAATAAATATAAGGAAGAAAGAAAACTCCGGATCCGGATCTGTTTACTCATCATCAAGGAAACTTTAAGAAATAACATTACTTCAAATGTCTGCTCGAAGAAAGATTCAGAAACTTAAACAATTGCCAAGCTGGAAATCGATTAATGAGTACACATAAACGCTACATAGTAAAACTCGCGTGTCCTGTGATGGATACAGTATATTATTATACATTAGCATTCAATGGTGTATGAATCGTCATCGTCATTGTGTCAGCAAAGACGCATCATCAATTGCACAGATTTGTGGCTACAAATATATAAATGAAAAGTGTTATTTAGAACATTATTTATTGTGTTGTGCAATAAAATAGGTCAGTAATTACCTGTATCCGGCAGTGCGAACAATTTCATTCATAAACATGGGTAAATATGACGACTGTCAGATGGGCTAAGCATGAAAAAAAAGTCCTTAAACAAAATCCATTGTTTTGCTATTGTGTTTGAAAATCTAAGCCACAGGAGGATATTAAGTACGACCATGCTTTACCTTTAATGGCGTATGTAAAAAAAATAAGCCTATAATCAACAATGAATGTTCTATACCATCCTAAGCAAATTCAAAAACAAATTTGATCATGTTAATTTCTGGCCTCCACAAGCGGGTCTCACCAGTATTGACAGAAGAATGATCACTCATCGATACAAAACATACATAAAGTAATTAATACATGTATACAGGCTAAATAAAGTGAACTTGCTAGAAAATACCTACTACTTGGAAAAACAATAATTGGAGAAGAAACCACTACCTAACAACGTGAAACTTTGATATTCAAAATTTTCAAATCATATATGGCTAAAGCAAAAAAAATACTTAAGAATTGAAATGTAAAAGAAAACACCTTTAGTTACAAAAATAGAAAGCGAGTCATATTTTATATTTTCTGGTAATTTGGTAACATTTAAAACTAAACAATTGTTTTAAATGTTACCAAATACACCAAATGTTATTAGAAATGAAAGTAACTGCAAATAGTTTTATTCATATGTGTACAGTCAGTCATAACCAACATAATACCTACGTAATATTTTAAGATAATCGTTTGTTTTTCTACATTCGTTGTCTACATTCTACAAGTCTACATTCGGTATTTACTATTATGAAGCAAATAACAAATAACTATGCTTGTTATTAATTTGCATATACCTACAGAAAATCCAACTTACCATGAATATAAAATAATATAGTAAGTGCAGAACAAAAACTTAGGGTTTTACATGGTTTTATGTTTTCCAGTGGATCTGGTTAGAGCTATGTCACGCTAAATTGTGTTCTTTGCTTTCTTCTTACAATACTTTTCAACAGAACACTGTTTCGCATGAGACGGTTCCTCAAAAAACATAATATCGTGTATGAGCTAATCTAAAACTTAGGGTTTTACATGGTTTTATGTTTTCCAGTGTATCTGGTTAGAGCTATGTCACGCTAAATTGTGTTCTTTGCATTTCTTCTTACAATACTTTTCAATAGAACACTGTTTCGCATGAGACGGTTCCTCAAAAAACATAATATCGTGTATAAGCTAAACTAAAACTTAGGTTTTATATGGTTTTATGTTTTCCAGTGGATCTGGTTAGAGCCATGTCACGCTAAATGGTGTTTATTGCATTTCTTCGTACAATACTTTTCAATAGATCACTGTTTCGCATGAGACGGTTCCTCAAAAAACATAATATCGTGTATGAGCTAAACAAAAACTTAGGGATTACATGGTTTTATGTTTTCCAGTTGAACTGGTTAGAGCCATGTCACGCTAAATTGATTTCTTGTCATTTCTTCTTACAATACTTTTCAATAAAACACTGTTTCGCATGAGACGGTTCCTCAAAAAACATAATATCGTGTATGAGCTAAACAAAAACTTAGGGTTTTACATGGTTTTATGTTTTCCAGTGGATCTGGTTAGAGCTATGTCACGCTAAATGGTGTTTTTTGCATTTCTTCTTACAATACTTTTCAATAGAACACTGTTTTGCATGAGACGGTTCCTCAAAAAACATAATATCGTGTATGAGCTAAACTAAAACTTAGGTTTTATGGTTTTATGTTTTCCAGTGGATCTGGTTAGAGCCATGTCACGCTAAATTGTGTTCTTTGCATTTCTTCTTACATTACTTTTCAATAGAAAACTGTTTCGCATGACACGGTTCCTCAAAAAACAATATCGTGTATGAGCTAAACAAAAACTTAGGTTTTATAAGGTATTATTATGTTTTCCAGTGGATCTGGTTAGAGCTATGTCACGCTAAATGGTGTTTTTTGCATTTCTTCTTACAATACTTTTCAATAGAACACTGTTTCGCATGAGACGGTTCCTCAAAAAACATAATATCGTGTATGAGCTAAACAAAAACTTAGGGTTTATATGGTTTTATGTTTTACAGTGGATCTGGTTAGAGCAATGTCACGCTAAATGGTGTTTTTTGCATTTCTTCTTACAATACTTTTCAATAGAACACTGTTTCGCATGAGACGGTTCCTCAAAAAACATAATATCGTGTATGAGCTAAACAAAAACTTAGGGTTTTACATGGTTTTATGTTTTCCAGTGGATCTGGTTAGAGCTATGTCACGCTAAATGGTGTTTTCTGTATTTCTTCTTGCAATAATTTTCAATAGAACACTGTTTCGCATGAGACGGTTCCTCAAAAAACATAATATCGTGTATGAGCTAAACTAAAACTTAGGTTTTATATGGTTTTATGTTTTCCAGTGGATCTGGTTAGAGCTATGTCACGCTAAATGGTGTTCTTTGCATTTCTTCTTACAATACTTTTCAATAGAACACTGTTTCGCATGACACGGTTCCTCAAAAAACATAATATCGTGTATGAGCTAAACAAAAACTTAGGTTTTATATGGTTTTATGTTTTCCAGTGGATCTGGTTAGAGCCATGTCACGCTAAATAGCATTCTTGTCATTTCTTCTTTCCATCCTTTATATTATATTAAATAATATTTCATACGGTATTATTTCGTTCTTTAATTTAATGTGTTTTTAGTGCTTCTGAATGTGATTTTGTTTTAAATACTTAGCTTATTAGCATTCATCAGTATCCAAGAATTCATCATATTACTGCTAATCAATAAACAAACAACGGTTTTAGCGTTTAAATACCGAAAAAACAACCTGCCTGTTCATTTATTACTTGTTTTATTAAACAGGAATTTGCATATCGATCGTTTTCAATTAACTTCGAACAGTTACAACTACACGTAAACTGAGCATGTAGTCTATCTACAGCAAGATCGTGACCGCTGACTGCAGCTCTCCTTCTCCCTCCATTTCACTCCCAATCGACATTTTCACCTTTGCTGATATGATTACTCCACAGGATACCTCCATCCCCTGCATACCTGGTCGCTAGATTCGGCTGGCACGTCATATCGGTTTGACAGCCAACTCACGTAACTATTGTTGATCGATCCACAGTCCACTGAAGTGCCTACGATGAAGGGAACAACATGGACAGTTCTACTCCGAATTACTCCAACCCATGCGATGTTCATCCATGCGACAACCCACCTGATCTGAGTGGAACTTAACTGAAGCAAGAGAGTGATGCCTAATTCCATCTGCCAACTAGCTCCACTTCTCTCCCGTGCACCAGTCGCACCCACACCGACGTGTTCATCTTGCCAGTTTTCCTCACACCCGTCCACTTGTCTCTTGAAGATTGGCGTCCACAACACCAACGGTTGGTTAGGTCATGCAAGCATTGTTACAATTGATAAAAACACATATTTTCATTTAGTGAATGTGATAACCTGTACTAATAATTTGGTCAACTTACCGATGAACTCAATGTAAGTATTAACAAACTCGGTACGTGTTTGTTATTGTCAATAATATCTTTAAATTGTACAACTCGCTTATGTTTGACAATTACTGAGTAATTGCTTTGCTTATTGCATGCTAATTGCTGAAAATTGCTTTTTATTTTAAATTCCTTAGTTAAAAATTGCTTTTTCTTTCACATTTCTCTGCTTATTGAATGACTATTGCTAACTCATTAGATAGAACCTACTTCTCATATAAGTAGGTGGATGCGGCCTCGATTAGCGGGGGAACCACATGAAAAAAAGCGAGCTACTGGGTGTACCTCCTGGGTAGTTTGGAAATCACCTAAAATATATATGTATATATTTATAAATAAAAGTTAATATATATAAATTAACATTATTATTTTTTAACAGGAAATGCACAATGCTAAAAACTGCGTAGGAGATTTTAATACAATAGTACTACCAAGCCTGATGTTGGCCGCTATTTCAATGAATGCAGCAATGTGACAGCTAGCAATCAAAAGTAACAAGATATCGAGGTACGTTAAATGACGATCACGACCACATTGGCAAAAACGTATCGCTATAGACTAAGGAAAAAAAAATTAATATATATTTTATTTACAGGAAATGCAGATGGCAATAAACTGTGTAGGAGTTCATGATTGCAATAGAATAAAATCGACCAAGCCTGAAGTCAGCAGCCCCTTCAATGAATGCAGCAGTGTGACAGCCAGCAATCAAAAGTTACAAGATATCGAGGTACGTTTCATGACGACCACGACTATTTTGGCAAAAACGTATCGCTATCGACTAAGGAAAATAAATTATATATTTTATTTACAGGAAATGCAGAAGGCAAAAAACTGCTAGGAGATCATTAATACAAAAGTATTTATATAAACCAAACCTGATGTTGCCAGCTCCTTCAATGAATGCAGCAGTGTGACAGCCAACAATCAAAAGTAACAAGATATCGAGGTACGTTACATGACGACCACAACTATTTTGGCAAAAACGTATTGCTATCGACTAAGGAAAATAAATTACATATAATATTTAATTATATGTTTTATTTACAGGAAATGCAGAAGGCAAAAAACTGCGTAGGAGATCATTAATACAATAGTATTATATAAACCAAGCCTGATGTTGGCCGCTCATTCAAAGAATGCAGCAGTGTGACAGCCAGCAATCAAAAGTAACAAGATGTCGAGGTACGTTACATGACGATCACGACCACTTTGGCATAAACGTATCGCTATAGACTAAGGAAAAAAATGTATATATTTTATTCACAGGAAATGCAGAGTGTAATAAACTGTGTAGGAGATTATGATTGCAATAGAATAAAATCGACCAAGCCTGAAGTCCTTCAATGCACGCAGCAGTGTGACAGCCAGCAATCAAAAGTTACAAGATATCGAGGTACGTTACATGACGACCACGACCACTTTGGCAAAAACGTATCGCTATCGACTAAGAAAAGGATATTATATCTATACGTTATTATAAATAAATTAATATTATTTTATTTTTAACAGGAAATACAGAAGGCAAAGAAGCAGATGTCATCAAAGAAGATCTTTGTTCCTGCAATGTTTCCGCAGACGATACATCCAACAGAGCGAAGTGGAAGGAAAAGACTCGGAATAAAGACCCCACCACCATATGGGAACAATGCAAGGGAGAGAGAGAGAATATAATGTTATATTTTTATTTTTTGATAACATAAAATAAACCAACAATATCCTACACATTTTTTTTATTTCTTTTTGTGTCTGTCTTAATAGTTATTACAAATCTGTGATGCAAAAAACTATACGAAAACGTCAATCCACGTACAACGCCCGCGAAGCTGCTTTAGCAGCGAGCGCACTTAGTACCATCTAGTTATTATATTATATAGCTACAAACCCACTGACTGACTGACTGACTGACATAGTTGTTCTCCAGAAGGAGCGTCGGGGGGTGAAAATGATGTATGGGGGGTGTGATCGGGACCTCCCGGTGAGTATGGGAAAACTTCCAGATCTTGGAAAACTGCTCCGCATCAGGGAGACACCCTACGGTCTGGCGAAACTATCGCACCTGGAACGGTTCTTTTTTCACAGAACCTATTTAAATCTTGGTCAAATCCAATCGCTGGTGAAAAAAAACAAAATGTCGGAAAAACAAGATGGCCGCCATACAAAATTTTATTTTTCCGGAAAATGTCTCGGGGGTAAATATTGTGTATGGGAGTGTAATTGTAACGTATTGTTGAGTATGGAAATACTTCTCGATCTTGAAAACCTGCTCCGCATCAGGGAGACACCCTACGGCCTGGCAAAACTATAAAACCTGGAGCAATTTTTCTTTCGCGAAACATATTTAAATCTTGGTCAAATCCAATCCCCGGTGAAAAAAAATCAAAATGGCGGAAATTCAAGATGGCCGCCATACAAAATTTATTTTTTTTAGAAAATGTCTCGGAGGTAAAAATGATGTATGGGAGGTGTGATCGAAACGTCATGTTGAATATGGATATACCTTTCGATCTTCAAAAACTGCTCCGCATCAGGGCGGCACCCTACGGCCTGGCAAAACTATAAAACCTGGAGCAATTCTTTTTTTACAAAACCTACTTAAATCTTGGTCAAATCCAATCCCTGGTGAAAAAAAACCAAAATGGCGGAAAAACAAGATGGCCGCCATACAAAATTTTCGTTTTTCCTGAAAATGCCTCGAGGGTGAAAATGATGTATAGGAATATGATCGGACCGTCATGTCGAGTATGAAAATATGTCTGGGTTTCCGATAGCTGCTCCGCATCAGAGAGACACCCTACGGCCTGGCGAAACTATCGCACCTAGAACATTTTTGTTTTCACGATACCTATTTAAATCTTTGTCAAATTTATCGCCGGTCAAAAAAAAACAAAATGTCCGAAAATCAAGATGGCCGCCATACAAATTTTTCGTTTTTCCTGAAAATGCCTCAGGGATAAAAATTATGTATAAAGGTTTTGATCGGAACGTCATGTAGAGTACGAGTATACTTCAAGGTTTTCGAAAACTGCTCCGCATCAGGCAGACACCCTACGGCCTGGCGAAACTATCGCCCCTGGAACATTTTGTTTTCACGTAACCTATTTTAATCTTGGTCAAATTTTATCGCCGGTGAAAAAAAAACAAAATGGCCGAAAAACAAGATGGCCGCCATATAAACAAAAAAATTATGTATAGGGGTGTGATGGGAACGTCATCTTGGAAAACTGCTCCGCATCAGGGAGATACCCTAAGGCCTGGAAAAACTATAGCACCTAGAACTTTTTTGACTTCACGAGACCTATTTTAGTCTTGGTCAAATTCTATCGCGGTAATAAAATGGCGGGAAAACAAGACACGCGAGCAGCTTGCTGCGAGCTAACCACGCGACATCTAGTTATACTATATATAGCTGGAGACCCACTGACTGACTGACTCACTGACTGACTGACTCACTGACAGGGTTGTTCTCCCAGAAGGAGCGTCGGGGGTCAAAATGATGTATGGGAGGTGTGATCGGGACCTCCCGGTGAGTATGGGAAAACTTCCAGATCTTGGAAAACTGCTCCGCATCAGGGAGACACCCTACGGTCTGGCGCAACTATTATAGCTGGATCAATTTTTTTTTCGCAAAACCTATTTAAATCTTGGTCAAATTCTATTGTGGGTGAAAAAAAATCAAAATGGCGGAAATTCAAGATGGCCGCCATACAAAATTTATTTTTTTTAGAAAATGTCTCGGAGGTAAAAATGATGTATGGGAGGTGTGATCGAAACGTCATGTTGAATATGGATATACCTTTCGATCTTCAAAAACTGCTCCGCATCAGGGCGGCACCCTACGGCCTGGCAAAACTATAAAACCTGGAGCAATTCTTTTTTTACAAAACCTACTTAAATCTTGGTCAAATCCAATCCCTGGTGAAAAAAAACCAAAATGGCGGAAAAACAAGATGGCCGCCATACAAAATTTTCGTTTTTCCTGAAAATGCCTCGAGGGTGAAAATGATGTATAGGAATATGATCGGACCGTCATGTCGAGTATGAAAATATGTCTGGGTTTCCGATAGCTGCTCCGCATCAGAGAGACACCCTACGGCCTGGCGAAACTATCGCACCTAGAACATTTTTGTTTTCACGATACCTATTTAAATCTTTGTCAAATTTTATCGCCGGTCAAAAAAAAACAAAATGTCCGAAAATCAAGATGGCCGCCATACAAATTTTTCGTTTTTCCTGAAAATGCCTCAGGGATAAAAATTATGTATAAAGGTTTTGATCGGAACGTCATGTAGAGTACGAGTATACTTCAAGGTTTTCGAAAACTGCTCCGCATCAGCAGACACCCTACGGCCTGGCGAAACTATCGCCCCTGGAACATTTTTGTTTTCACGTAACCTATTTTAATCTTGGTCAAATTTTATCGCCGGTGAAAAAAAAACAAAATGGCCGAAAAACAAGATGGCCGCCATATAAACAAAAAAATTATGTATAGGGGTGTGATGGGAACGTCATCTTGGAAAACTGCTCCGCATCAGGGAGATACCCTAAGGCCTGGAAAAACTATAGCACCTAGAACTTTTTTGACTTCACGAGACCTATTTTAGTCTTGGTCAAATTCTATCGCGGTAATAAAATGGCGGGAAAACAAGACACGCGAGCAGCTTGCTGCGAGCGAACCACGCGACATCTAGTTATACTATATATAGCTGGAGACCCACTGACTGACTGACTCACTGACTGACTGACTCACTGACAGGGTTGTTCTCCCAGAAGGAGCGTCGGGGGTCAAAATGATGTATGGGAGGTGTGATCGGGACCTCCCGGTGAGTATGGGAAAACTTCCAGATCTTGGAAAACTGCTCCGCATCAGGGAGACACCCTACGGTCTGGCGCAACTATTATAGCTGGATCAATTTTTTTTTCGCAAAACCTATTTAAATCTTGGTCAAATTCTATTGTGGGTGAAAAAAAATCAAAATGGCGGAAATTCAAGATGGCCGCCATACAAAATTTATTTTTTTTAGAAAATGTCTCGGAGGTAAAAATGATGTATGGGAGGTGTGATCGAAACGTCATGTTGAATATGGATATACCTTTCGATCTTCAAAAACTGCTCCGCATCAGGGCGGCACCCTACGGCCTGGCAAAACTATAAAACCTGGAGCAATTCTTTTTTTACAAAACCTACTTAAATCTTGGTCAAATCCAATCCCTGGTGAAAAAAAAACCAAAATGGCGGAAAAACAAGATGGCCGCCATACAAAATTTTCGTTTTTCCTGAAAATGCCTCGAGGGTGAAAATGATGTATAGGAATATGATCGGACCGTCATGTCGAGTATGAAAATATGTCTGGGTTTCCGATAGCTGCTCCGCATCAGAGAGACACCCTACGGCCTGGCGAAACTATCGCACCTAGAACATTTTTGTTTTCACGATACCTATTTAAATCTTTGTCAAATTTTATCGCCGGTCAAAAAAAACAAAATGTCCGAAAATCAAGATGGCCGCCATACAAATTTTTCGTTTTTCCTGAAAATGCCTCAGGGATAAAAATTATGTATAAAGGTTTTGATCGGAACGTCATGTAGAGTACGAGTATACTTCAAGGTTTCGAAAACTGCTCCGCATCAGGCAGACACCCTACGGCCTGGCGAAACTATCGCCCCTGGAACATTTTTGTTTTCACGTAACCTATTTTAATCTTGGTCAAATTTTATCGCCGGTGAAAAAAAAACAAAATGGCCGAAAAACAAGATGGCCGCCATATAAACAAAAAAATTATGTATAGGGGTGTGATGGGAACGTCATCTTGGAAAACTGCTCCGCATCAGGGAGATACCCTAAGGCCTGGAAAAACTATAGCACCTAGAACTTTTTTGACTTCACGAGACCTATTTTAGTCTTGGTCAAATTCTATCGCGGTAATAAAATGGCGGGAAAACAAGACACGCGAGCAGCTTGCTGCGAGCGAACCACGCGACATCTAGTTATACTATATATAGCTGGAGACCCACTGACTGACTGACTCACTGACTGACTGACTCACTGACAGGGTTGTTCTCCCAGAGGAGCGTCGGGGGGTCAAAATGATGTATGGGA